>NC_079493.1:9530201-9656031 GCF_030052815.1 Hevea brasiliensis | reverse complement strand
AGATGTCATCAATGAAAATGATCACAAAGCAATTAGGAAAAGGTCTAAATACTCTATTCGTGAGATCCATGAATGTAGCTAGGGCATTGGTTAGCTCAGAACCACATCACAAGAAACCCATAATGCCTGCATTAGTCTAAGATGGTCTTGAAATGTCTTCTATTTAATCTCAATGGTGATATTCGAACCTTAAATCTATCTTAAAGAAACAACTAGCTTTGCAATGATCAAACAAATCATCAATATGGGAAAAAGGGTACTTTTTCTTTGTGATTTCTTTGTTTAACTTCTATAATCTATATACAACTGAGGGAACCATCTTTCTTCTTTGCAAACAAAACCAGAGACTTCAAGGAGAAGTATTCATCGATGAACCCCTGTCTACTAGATCTCAACTCCTTTAACTCATTCCATTGGGCCCTGCAGGGGTCATCTGTAAGGAGGAATAGATATAGGTCCAGTACCGTGTACTAGATCAATCTCAAAATCTATTTCCTTTCGGTGGCAACCTAGGTAGTTCCATGGAAAATATCCGAGAACTTTCTCACCACTCAAATTCAACTCGGTCCACTGTCACAACAATTTCCTTTACGTGGGCTATAAACCTTTACATTCTTTCTAAGCATCTTTCTGGTTTGCATACTAAGATCATCCCTTTCATAGTTGGTACTTGATTTTCCCGAGATACTACTTGACCCATCCTATCCCCTAAACTTTATTACCTTATTCCTACAATCCAAGATAGCATAATTGGCTAAGAGCCAATACATCTCTAGAATGACATCAAAATTAGTCAACTCTAGAACCACTAGGCTCGCTTGGAAAGCATCTTTCCTCAACCACATCGACAAGAGTAATGTATCATCTTGAAATTAAATAATCATGAGAACTAATTCTTACTATACAGCTTCATCAATCTCACCAAGAATTGAATGAAAAGACTGATTTGATTGCTTGAGCAATGAATACAAGCTTGAGAAAATAAATACAAGGCCTTGAGAAATAAATGCGATAATTGAAAAGTTAAAGATAATAAAGATAAACAAACTACTAGAATCTTATTTGTGTTGTTGAATTGAGTTATTGGGCCTTTGACATTGCTGCTCATCTAATATTTATATCTTTCTTATGTACCTTTGGAAGAGTCCTGAAACCACATTCATGCTCTCGTTGTTGGTAGTTACTTGCCAACTACCTTGTAACTCTTTAGAATTGCTAATAGCCTATACTAACTTCTCTCCTAGTTAACCACCCACACACCTAATAACTCTCTTGATATTTATTTATTAACTATCTCAAGCCTTTAATTAACCAAATTAATGAAATAAAATTAATCAAATTAGTTTTACAAAAAATTAATTTAATTAATCTTAGATTAATAAATAAAATTAATTATTTTGGTGTAAAGATTGACACAATTATTAGAATATTATAAACGAATCAACATAATTTCGACATGAACATAAATAAACTTAACCTAAATCCTTTATTTCTGTGTCATGTTCATACCGTATCCATGAATCATGTCTAAAATTTCCAACCTTACTTGAAAGTCATGGAATGGGGGACTCAGTGGTAGCATCCGAGGACATGTCTTTATTGCTATGTAGGTTTTTCAAACAATAAAGTTTAATTGTTTTGATGGGATGATATTCAATTTTATTTGATTTACTTAATTTTTTGTTTACACTTATCAATTTGATTACTTTTAATTTAATAATCACAATAATTAAATTAAATGAATTTTTTTAATTAATATATAAATTATAATTATTTATAATTTATAATATCTGATTTATAATTATTTATAATTCTAATTTTCCCAGCAAGTCAATGTTAACTTGTCTATTCATAAATGGTATTGGAAGACCAACTCAAACAAAATACTTACAATCTTTGTTTCCTTGAAAAAAAAGAACAAAAAACAACACAAACCCATACATTTCCATATCTTAATTTTCCACAAACCTTAAACACCAACAACACCCAATTCTTGTTTAGACCTAGTTCACTATAAATCTAAGATATAATCATACAAAACCCATAAATTTAATAGGTGAGTTTCACTATACATATTGAATTCATGATAAACCAAATTTAAGTAAGAAAATTTTTGAAAATTATTCAATTCCAAATTGAATCCCATCCCTCATAATCTGTTAAATATGTTCTACAATATATATATATATATATATATATATATGTTACAAAAATGACTTTAAAAAATTAAGTTATTTGGCTTATTAATATTCTTAAAAACTTATCATGTGTCACATTCGTAATCCACATGGCTTAATGATTCGTCAAATAATATCCACTTGTCATAAATATTAATTACTTTAAAATTCAATTTATCCTCTTTAATTTTAAAATTTAAATCTTATTTTCCTTTGTCTTTTTATCCATTTTACTTCTTTCAAAGTTGTAACATTTTTATTTTTGTTTTTTTTAATATTTTGATTAGCATACGTAAACTAATTTAAAATATAATACAAATCATTTAGTAAAATTTAAAATTAAAAATTAAATGATATTTATACTAGTTACTATAAAAAAATTTATTTATTAATACTAAAAAAATAAATTTATTTCTCATTTCTATTGAATATTGAGTGTATGATTTATTACAATTTCTCACTTTTTACCTGCTTATAATTTAAATCTTATATTGATAATTTATTGTTTTATATTTTTAAATTTACATAATTATTTTTAATTATCTATTATGTTTTTTTTTAAATCCATTATGTTTATAATAATAAATTGTTTTTCAATTCTTTTTTGTTGTGTGTATAATTATAGATTACACCAAAAAATAAACATTCCTCTAAAAGATATATAGTTTGAAAATCAAATAACTAGAATAAAAAAATATATAATTAACCATATAACTTTTCAATGTTTGTATAAAAAATAAATGTTGTTTTAAAAAAAAAATACAAAATATTGTATAGGAAAATTAAACAATGAAGATTTGCAATTGTTAAGAAGTATAAAAAAAAAAATTCAATTTTAAAAGAATAAACTTAAGACCTAAAAAAAAAAAGAGAAGAATAAACTTTAAATCATAAATTAAGAAATTATTTGACATCATAATAATAATAATAATAATTATTATTATTATTATTATTATTGTTATTATTATTATTATTATTTCTTGAATATTATTTTTGAGCATATTTATTATTATAATTAGCGTTTAAGACAATTAAAATCTCAACTGATTTGATAAATATATATATATTTTTAAATAGCAGTTCAATATTTAACCAATAATCCAAAAATATATTTATGCTAACAAAATGTCTTTGTGCACAGTCTCTCTCTATATATATTATTTTTTATTTAGAATTTCTTTTAATTTATTTAATTTAATTTTTTTTCTCTTCTAATGGTAATTTTTTAAAAATTAATTTGTGGATTAATTAATTAAAAATAACTTATTTATTTTATTAATACATAAATTAAAGTTAGTTTGTATAATGTTTTTGAATAAATGGTTGTTTTTATAATGCATAATTAATTTATTCACAAAAATAATTTAAACTTTGTTGATTTTATCAGTCAAAATAATTGGGTCACATTGATCTACTTTTTGATCAACATTATAAATCTAGACTATTTTGAAATTTGATTTAACATTTCAATGAATTTAATCATATGGAATTTCTTGTACCTTTGCACATATAATTTTAGTATATAATTTATTTTAGTTTCTATATTTATTTTTAATTTTAATATATAAAATAAGTTTTTAAATTTATCATTAATTACTCTTTATTTTAATTTTTATTACTATTTTATGTGGATTAAACTTTATACCTCGCAATTTGTTAATTAATATTATAAAAATTATTAATAAAAATAACAAAAAAATATAGCAATAGAATAAAAATACAGGCTGGTTAATTAAATTATATAATCATCTTCGTCATTTTAAAATATCAAAATTTTTTTATATCCTTTTAAATTAAATATATATAACATATTAAATATTATCTTTATTTAATACTGTTAATATTATTTAAAAAAATACTAATAATCTAAAATGTATAAATATTGTGCAAAAGAAAAAAAAAAAAACAAATGTTGGCTCTATATAAAATCATAAGTGTACGAGATAGATATATGTTAATAAATTGTTTTTTTTTTATTAGTGATTATATTGTCTTTAAAAAGATCACTAAATAGATTTTAGCATGAAAAATGCTTTTTTTTTTTGCATAAATTTAAAATATATATTATTTTATTACCTTATTATATTGGGCATGTAAATTTTTCCTTGGAATTTTATTAACTTATTAATTTTTTTTTATTAAGTTGAAATTCTCATTGTAATTTTCATTGAGAAATTAGTGCTTAATTTTCCTTTTAAAATTTGTAGCTTTTTTATTGACTTTAGGCAGCCAGCCAAATAAGCAATTAGTAAAGACACTATATGGTAGTTTCAAACTTGTTGCCTCTATTTAAAGCTGTCAGGTGAAATCATTAGGAAAAATTTCGCCTACTTTATATATATATATATATATATATATATATATATATATATATATATATATATATATATATATATATATATATATATATATATATATATCACATAAGTTACAATATATATTAATCATAAGAAAGTGAGTTTAAAAAAAAAAAAAAAAAAAAAAAAAAAAACTTAGAATGCCAAAATATAATAATTCTGGAGTAACATCTTAAATATAACTTAGATAAATTAAGAAAAAAATAAAATACTAATATAACAACGTTAAAGAAAATAATTTTTTTTATTAATTTATGTATTGAAAGAATTAAACAAGGCCATTTTTATTAATTAGGTCACAAATTAATTAGAAATAAAAAAAATTAATTTGAATAAATGAAACAATATTTTAATAAAAATAATTAACTTTTAAACATAAATAAAAGTAAAATAGCATTTAAAATTTATTAAATACATAAAAAAGGATAGAGAAGGCTAAACTTTTAAGTACTCCATACAATAAAATAGTTTAATGTCCATGTTATGCATGGGTAATTTATAATTTTTATTTTATAATTATATTTTAAATAAAATAAATTATTATAATTAAATTAATTTTAAATTAAAATTTCTATTAGTTAACTGAATTTAAATAAATTTCTACTTGTTATAATAATAAAATTTTAATTAATTTATGAAATAATTAATTAAAATACCTATTTAATTTTTTAATATATATTAATAGTAATTTTCATGATTATTTCGTTTAAATTGTAATAAAAAATACTTTATTTAAAAATAATTTAAACTTTATGAAATTTTTATATTTTATCTAATAATTTATGTAATTTAATATTTATTTTTTATAAATTACAGAGAATACATTAAATTAATGAGAAAATCATATTATTTTAAAATTATATAAATATAATATTTTTTATTATTAATATAATAAAAAAATAAATTACTAATAATGAATTAAATTATTTAATTTTAATAATAATGAAAATATATAACATTATTAGTAATTAAAAATAAGATTCTATTATATCATTTTTTTTTAAAATACTATATCTAAGTATAAATTCTTTTTTACTAATCTCATATATTTTTTATAAAATAATTTTTTGACAAAAATGGTTATCACTTTACATAAATTTATAATATAAAATAAATACATTTTATAAAAATTAAAATTTTAAAATATCATTATTTTCTACTAATATAATAAATATTAAAAATACATAATATTTTTTAAAAAATAGGTTCTATAATTTTAATACTATAACTTTAATTGTTTTTAATTATCTTTATTTATAGCTAAATTTTTAATACAATCATATTTGCAATTTATCTTTCAAAATCTACTTCTATATAGAAATATAATTGAGAGATAATTTATGCATAAAAATATAGATATTTAATTAAAATTTAAAAATAATTTTATTGAAAATTAATAATAATAAAATATTTATAATTAAAATATTAGTTATAATTGCATTCAATATATAATTATAATAAACTAAAATATTTAAAAGTTTAAGAAATATTAAATAAAAAATTTATAAAAAATTAAAAATCAAATAATTATTAATTAAATATATTTAAATAAATAAATTTTGAAAATGATAACTAACTCTTAAGTGAAATAAAAATACTTGATGATAAGAGATCACTTAATGTGTATTAAATGTCTTATATAACATATTATATATAGGCAAATAAATAAGCCATTTAAATCAATTTTTATAACAGTAAAATATTTTTTATTTACTTAGCCATTTTAATTAAATCATTATAAGTTAGAGAAGATAATAATAATAATAATAATAATAATAATAATAATAATAATAATAATAATAATTAATCTTAGAAAAGTAAAGTAAAAAGAATATTAAATTATTAATATAAAAAATAATATATACTAATTATAAATAAATTAAATCTCTATATTTTATTTTTATAACTTTTTATGTAAATTATACTTTTGTCTCTCAAATTTTTTAATAAAGATTTCACAATAAAAATAATAAAAAATATAATAATATAATAAAATATTTATTAAATATATGAAATAATTTAAGATTGATTAAATTATATAATAGTTGATTATGAGATCATAAATTAATAATCAATTTTCTTTAACCTAATAGCCATTAATATATTATTATTATTATTATTATTATTATGCGATAAATAATGTTTTTTATAAATAAATTTATAAAAAAATAATATAAATAATTTTTAAATATTACATTTAACCATTAAAGGTCTTAATTTTTTAAAAATTAAATTTTAAAGAAAATAATAATTTAAATAAAAATATTAAATAAAAATAATAATTTAAATAATTTAAATTTTAACCTAAAATAGTTTAGAGTGGAGAAAGAGAATCCATATAGCCGACTCCAAATTTTTTGGATAAAAGATTAGTTGAGTTGAGTTGAGTATATTTAATTACAAAATGTCTAAATTTTTGAAGATTAAATTTTAAAGAAAATAATAATTTAAATTATAAATATTAAGGTAGTATTGTAAATAATAATGATAAAATTAAATAATAATTAGTATAAAAAAATATTTATGATTCATTATGAATTACAAATTAATGATTAATTTTCTCAAAATTAATGGCCATCAATGACCTTTTATTATTATTATTATTATTATTATTATTATTAGGGATAACATATGGCAAATAATATTTTTGTAAGAATAAATTTACAAAAAAAATAATATAAATAATTTTTAAATATTACATTTAATAATAAAAGGTCTTAATTTTTAAAAAAATTAAATTTTAAATAAAATAATACATATTAATTATAAATAAATCAAATATCTATATTTTATTTTTATAATTTTTTACATAAACTACACTTTTTGTCTCTCAAATTTTTTAATAAAGATTTCACAATAAAAATAATAAGAAATATAACAATGTAATAAAAACATTTATTAAAGATATGGAATAATTTAAAGTTGATTAAATTATATGATAGTTGATTATGAAATCACAAATTAATAGTCAATTTTCTTTAAATTAATGGCCATCAATTACTTAACATGTGGTAAATAATGTTTTTGTACAAATGAATTTATAAAAAAAAAATAATATCGATAATTTTTAAATATTACATTTAAACATAAAATGTCTTAATTTTTTAAAAATTAAATTTTAAAGAAAATAATAATTTAAATAAAAATATTAAGACAGTATTATAAATAATAATGATAATTAAAAAAGAAATAAAAAAATTAAATAATAATTAGTATTTATAAAATAATATAAATAATTTTTAAATATTATATTTAACTATAAAATGTCTTAATTATTAAAAATTAAATTTTGAAAAAATAATAATTTAAATCATAACTACTAATATAGTATTGTAAATAATAATGATAATTAAAAGAGAAATAAAAAATTAAATAATAATTAGTATAAAGGAGAATATTTATTATTTATTATGAAATCACAAATTAATAGTCAATTTTCTTTATACTAATAGCCATTAATGACCTATTATTATTATTATTATTATTATTATTATTATTATTATTATTGTTGTTGTTGTTGTTGTTGTTGTTGTTGTTATTAAGGATAATATGTAGCAAATAATATTTTTACATAAATAAATTTATAAAAAAAATTAAATAAATAGCTTTTTAAATATTACATTTAATCATAAAATGTCTTAATTTTTTTAAAAGATAAATTTTTTAAAAAATAATAATTTAAATCATAAATATTTAGATAATATTGTAAATAATAACAGCAATTAAAAGAGAAATAAAAAAAATTAAATAATAATTAGTATTTATAAAATAATATAAATAATTTTTAAATACTACATTTAATTACAAAAGTCTTAATTTTTAAAAATTAAATTAAAAAAAATAATAATTTAAATCATAAATGTTAAGCTAGTATTGTAAATAATAATAATAATTAAAAGAAAAATTAAAAAAAATAAATAATAATTAGTATAAAGGAGAGTATTTGTAGAATGTAATATGTAATAAATTTTTCAAAGAAAGTCCCATGTGTCATTTTCTTAGGAATACATTTTAACTATATATATATATATAAACTACAAAAGGTCTTAATTTTTAAAAATTAAATTTTAGAAAAATAATAATTTAAATAATAATTGTTAAGATAGTATTATAAATAATAATGATAATTAAAAGAGAAATAAAAAAAAATTAAATAATAATTAGTATAAAAGAGAATATTTACGGAATGTAATACGTAGCAAACTTTTTAAAGAAAATGCTACTAAGGCTGAGTAGTCGAACCGAACCGAACCAATAAAACCGAATAGACCAAATTACATAATATTATGAACCGAACCGAACCGAAATATACAAGAAACTGAATAGAACTGAACCGAAATATTTCGATTCGGTTTGGTTCAATCCGATCGGCTTGAGCTTTAAATGGGCTTTTGTTTTGAACCTGATTTTGAACCTGATTTTACTTTTATTTGAACCCGAATTTTACATTTTTTATCTGATTTTTACCCTATTTTTGGACTTAATTTCTCATTAATCAATAAAATTAAACATATAATACACAAAATCCCTATAAAATAAAATAATTTGAAAAAGAAAATTCATCAAAAACCAAATGCAAAAGTCCTTAACAATCGAAATACATAAAATGAAAGTCATCCAAACCAATAAAATAAAAGTCCTTATACAGTTCAAATTAAACAAACTCCATAAAATACATCAAACATAAAAGCAAATAAGCAAGTGTCTAATATAAAAGTCATATAATTACAAATTAAAATATTATAATAATTCCACCACTTTGTCTCCAATTAGCAAGTCTGAATGCTTCAAATACCAACTGGTGGATATGTAAACATGAAAATGATTAGAATTGATAAAAAAAAATTAACAAAATAAACAATAACAACTCTAAATAATTAAAGCAATATTTACCTGTAATATTAACTATCCAGGTTCACAATATTATCATTGGTGCTACTTATTTCACAAAGCGAAAATGCTGAAAAATAAATAGAAAATAATTTAGCAAATAAATTAGAAATAAATAAAAGCAAATTAATTAAGATTAACACATACCCTCTTCAAGCCTTTCAAGGTCAGCTATTTGCTCTTCAATGGATTTGTGGCAATGAGATTTTCGCAACCAATCTTGTGCACATATTAAGACTTCAACAATTTTAGGAGTTAAAGAACTCCCAAAAGGATCAAGCACTCTACCTCCAGTGCTAAAGGCTGATTCTGAAGCAACGGTAGATATAGGCACTGCCAATATATCTCTTACCATGATTCAAAGGATGGGAAACCTACTAGAATTAAGTTGCCACCACTTTAATATATTAAATTCTTCTTTTTCATCCACCACTTTAATGTCCTCATGCAAATAGCAATCTAAGTCAGACTTGCTGCTAGCTTCTCTAGCCTCTATTTTATGCTTCAAGAATTGATGCCCCAAATTCAACCTTTTTAACTCCTTCACTTTCATTGTTTTCACTTGTATTTCCCGTTACACTGCTACCACATCCATGTTCAGCTTGATATATCTTCTTCTATTCATCAAACAATTCATATACAACCAATTTATTTTTCTTTGCCAATTCCATACCTTTTTCTTTCCCATACACAGTTGAAAGAGCAAATTCCATAAATTCAACTTATATCGAGGATCAACTACCACCGCAACATAAATTATTTTATTCATCTTATCAGATCTCCCAATATTTATCAAATTTCACCTTCATCCTATCCCCATACATGCCAATTCGACATCATTACTCCTTGCCACTTTTGCAATAAACAATCAATCGAATCGATCTCATTAAAAAATATATTAGAAGTGACATTTCGAGATCCTGATATTCTCAGGGTAAGATCATAAAAGTGGCCCAACAAATTTATAACTCTCCTAACATTTTCCCAATCCAAACTATCCGCAAACTATCACCGATCAAGATTAAGTTTAAAGTATGGATCTACAAAAAGATATCTATCAAATGCATTTTCAAACTTTTGTGCAAAGATTTAGCATCAAATAAGTAGAATTCCACCTAATGCACACATCTAAGCATAAAGAACTTTTGCTTTCAATCCCCTCCATATCACAACATGATTTAAACTTTTGCAACCTAGCAAAAGGTTGCCTAATATATCTCACCACTTTCCTAACCCTTTTCACTGAAACATTGGTTTCCTTCAATCCATCAATAACAACTAAGTTAATTATGTGTGCAATACATCTCATGTGAAGATACTTGCAATTTAAAATGCTAAATCCCTGACCAACTATTTTCTTTTTCAAATAGGCAATAGCAACATCATTTGAACTTGCATTATCAATTGTTACTGTAAACACTCTTTTAATTCCCCAATTTAGCAAACAACTCTCAACTGCCATGCTAATATTATCACCCTTATGACTAGTAATGAAACAAAAATTAAGAATTTTTTTTATGCAATGTTCAATTATCATCAATATAATGTGCAGTAATACATATATAATTGATCCTTTGCAATGAAGTCCACGTATCTGTTATAATGCAAACCCTTTGATTAGATTTTTGAAAGTAATGTTTCAATTTTTTCCTTTCTTCCATGTACAAATCATAACAATCCTTTGAAACTGTTCAACGGGATGGAATTCGAAACCTAGGTTGTATATCTTTCATAAATTCCTTAAACCCTTCCCCTTCTACAAACATAAATGGGAGCTCATCAACAATTATCATTTTAGCTAGGCTTCGTCTCGACCTCTCTTGATTAAAACTCCAAGCATTTAGCGTACCACAATGACTTTCCTCTCCCTCTTGTGTACTAGAAGGTGGTTGTAAAGACAACTGTGATTGCCTAGTAGTCATACCATGTGGATTCTTTATACATGCAAAAATGTGATTTCTAAGTGCAGTAGTGCCATTTTTTTTTTTGAGTCACAAAAAAATTCTTTGTAGCAGTAATTGCACTTGCCTTTCCATATGCCACTACCATTAACAAACTTTGTAAAGTGATCCTAGACAGCTGATCTTGGCTTCATGCCCTTCCTTTTCATTTTGGAAGTTGCTTCGCCGACTTCAGTTTGGCTTGAAGCAACTGGAGGTGGATGAGAAGGTTCAATAGGAGGATCATTTGTTGTTTCTTGTTGTGCCATTTTTGAAATTTAAAAATTAACCTGCATATGAAATAAAAATATATAATTACATATATTATATTGGGCATTCCAAACTTTCAAAGCAAAGAAGCAGTCTAAAAAGCTCCAAAATCACTCATTAGCTAATTTGCACAATGGCTGCATTTTAAACTCAATAGTCAACACTAATTTCTTTTCGTAAAGAGTCATGTAAGAAAAAAATCCCCTCAGTTCAGCTATGTTTATATATATATATATATATATATATATATATATATATATATATATATATATATATATATACTGTTCACAGAAGCAGGTTCAAAACTCATTACAAGAATTGTAATATGGGAGTTGAACCTTGAGTTAGATATTAACAACTCATTCAACTATGAATTCATTCTCCACTAAAAAAAACTAATTATCATAGTTCAGCACATTGCCTACTTTGACATGGGTAGATACGACAAACTGCAATTTAAGGAACGGCAGTTTTATCATAGCAATTCAACATAAAGCCCTCAAGTAAGAAGACCACTATTATGCATAAATGACAGCAAAGAATAGAAAATTTTCAAATGCCAGAAGATTAAAAAAGGCTTTTATCCCATTGGACACCAAAGATGCATCTTTCTTGGAACTCTATAGCTTGCTCAAAGAAAGCCCTAAGTATCCTACTTTGCCTACCTCAACTGACATCACACTCATCATTCATCAACATGATGAAAAAGCTCAAAAGGATGGTTTCAAATTGCATTGAATAACAAAAAATAATCTCAATCATACAGATCAAGTGCTTGTATCTCATGCAAGCCACAAAAAAAGATATTAGAACAACCCATATAAATAAATTCATGTTTTACTCCTATGTTAAAGTAGCAGAGCAAGACAACAAAGAAATTCAAAATCAAAACACATTAGTGATAATGCTTAATCAACCAAATAATCCCACACCTCAAACAATAGATTTTAGCACAAGTAAGCCAATTAACCATAAGAACAATTTAAAAGAGAAACCTTTAAAATATTAGTAACTTACCAAACAAATAAAAAGCATCAGAAGGATATAATCATATAACTAAATAAGTAATCACCAAATTAACTACTGTACCAACAAATCAAGTCAACTGCACCAAATTTCAAATTAGGATACTCAAAATCAACCTAAAAAAAAAATCAAACCTAAAACCTTTATTCCAAAAGCTAAATTGCTCATAGATCAAAAGTTAAAATTGTAAGAAAGTTGGACCTTGACCAGCAACAAAGAAAATCACTCCTACGAATTAAAGTCAACATATAATACCCACGATCATAAAGAGAAATAAAGAAAACATAAAGATATAGACAAAGAATTTAATTTAGCTAACAAGCACTGCTTAATCAATCCAAGGCTTCTAAGACTTCAAACCCCTCACCATCTCTTATATTCAATTCTACAAAGATCATCAATAACAAATACTAATCTGATAAGGGGCTCAATGGCCTTATAAATTAAAAAAAGGCAAACCCATATCATGAATCAGATTGATCAAAATGACAATAAAAGTGCCATCTGATCAGCAAAAAGAGCAAAAACAAAGAAAATTACTAAAAAGAAAAAAAAAAAAAGAGTAACTCCTCCATGAAGCTAAACAAATTAGCCATCAACAGTGCCTCATGGCCAAAAAGACAATAATAACAAGCAAGATTAATAAAATAAACTACCTTCACAGTCAAACAAGCAAGCAATGAGAATGAGAAGCAATGACTAGACCAAAGAGCAGTGAGTATGGAGGAGGAGAATGGTGCGGCTCCTAGTCTGGAGAAAATTACTTAAGTTAACCCTAACTCCCAAGGCCAAAACACAGAGTTTTGATGAATTTTGGTTAGACTCGATTTAACCTCCATCAAAATCAAATCGAATTGAAATAACTGAAATTTCACAAAAATAAAATCGAACCGAAATTAACCACTCTCAAAACCAAACTAAATTACCAAAATAGAAAGGTTTAGTTCGGTTAATTCAGTTTGAACCGAATAGTGTTCAGCCTAAGTGCTACGTGTCATTCTCTTACGAATACCTCTTTACTCTTTATATATGTGTGTGTGTGTGTGTCACCCAACCTATGGGTTGGATCGGACTAGGACTGGGCCACCTTAAAGCCCCGGCCTCGTAGTAAGCCCAAATATTCCTCAACTCAACTCTAAGGTCCATTTGGGCCCAATTTCAAGAATTTAACTAAACAAAGTCCGACCATAAAATGGACATTTCAAAAGGGAGTTTTTAATTCAGCCGACCTGTAAACACAATATATAATCAATTGGGGAGCTCAGCTCACCCTCCACATACTCATAATAACATAAAGTTAAATGGGAGCTCAGCTTCCTCATCCAATCCAACATACATGCGTATAATAAGTTTACAGGTCCAACATGGCAAATTATATTACAGACCCAAATCAAATAAATATTTCTAACACATGCAGAAATTCCAGGAGTTAACAGAATTACACAAACATTAATAAACGACCTGCGAAGAAGAAAAGCAGGTTAACCACAACAATAATCCTCTTGTAGCCTGGAAAAAAATAATGAACAGGAGTGAGCATTCGACTCAGAGAGTAAAATATCAATTTTAACCATAATCTCTATAGCTATCTAAAGCTAATGCACCCTGTGGAGTGAAATGCAACATCGTTAATATTTTCACATCATAACAGCAAAAAGGTAATCTAGAGCACTCATACACCCAATAAGGTCAAACAATACATATATGGGAATTGATCCCCTATACAGCCCTCTTAATCCAACCTGTGCCAGCTGTAGACCCTTATTTTGTGATGAGTATGTGCATTGAGGCCGTGGGAAACCCGATGATGAAAAATTATATGACTGTAAGATGTAATTGGAGGCATGGAGCTGAATTATTAATTCCGTGGCATGATCTTGAAAAAATAAAAATAATAATAAAGTTTTGGGGAAATTAATTTAATTAAATTTAAATAAAATTTTATTTTGTTTAAATTTAATATGGGTAGTTCTTAAATAGATCTAATTAAGTTTAATTGGGCTCTATGGGTCTAAGAAAGCCTAGTTAGGAATTTTAAATGAGACCCATTTAATTATTTTTTAAAAATTAAAATAACAAAATATTTTTCTCCTCCTTGACCCCACTCTCTTCCTCACTCCCTATTGGTGCCTTCCATTTTTTCCTGTCTTCCTATTGGTTGAAACACCTCACCCATATCCCAGTCTTATTCAAATTCTACAATCGCAGTTGTTTAAGTCGTCTAAACTTTATCACTCTAAGACTCCAAATCCTACCGCACCTCTTCCTCATTCCCTATTGGTGCCTTCCATTTTGTCCTGTCTTCCTATTGGTTGAAACACCTCACCCATATCCCAGTTTTATTTGAATTTTGTAATTGTAGTTGTTTAAGTCATCTAAACTTTATCATCCTAAGACTCTAAATCCTACCACACCTCTTCCTCATTCCCTATTGGTGCCTTCCATTTTTCTGCCTTCCTATTGGTTGAAACACTCGCCCATATCCCAGTCTTATTCGAATTCTGCAATTGTAGTTGTTTAAGTCATCTAAACTTTATCATCCTAAGACTCCAAACCCTATCACGCCTCTCTCCCAAAACCCTATAAATACCCTACAAGAGAAGAGAAGAAGAGGATGATGGGAGGAAAGAGGTAGAGAAAATTCAGAGCGATAAGAAATTTAGAGATATTTAAGACTCTTTGAGTTCTTCCTTATTATTTTTTTTCAAGAAGATTTTCATACAAGATTTCTGGAAGGTCAGTTTTCATTGTTTTCTTTTCAAGATCTATGCCACACAATATTTTAATTCTATGCTCTTTGTCTTCAATTTATTTTATATGCTCATATAGATCATGTAATCATGTTTAATTTGAGGAGATACACAACTCTACACATGTTTAGTTTCTGTCTCTCGTACTTTTATTATTTTTCTTTATTTTCTTTATTTTTTTTATTTACAAACAAAATTGGTAAGTAGCCCTAAGGTAAGTACCAAAGAGGGCATTTGCATGAGCTTATATGGAGCTAAACGGGAGTAAGCCAGGGATATCATTGCCATACTAGAAGAGAAGACCCTTTTTTAAGGGTAGCTTGCCCCAATGGCAACTGCATTTATGAACAAGTAAGTAGCTCTAAACTTCTCGAATAACCATTGGCATGAAATTGTAGTAATAATAGAACTTTTATTTGGTAAATTAAAATTAACTTTGTTTTTAATTTAACTGACTTTTGCATGTAATTAATTTAAATAAATACTTTGTAAATTAAAATTAATCTTGTTTGTAAATTAAACTAAAATTGGCATGTAAATAAATTTAATTTAATACTTGGTAATTGTAAAATAAATCTGCATGTTAGAAATCTTTATTAGGTTGTGATTATTTGGGCCTTATGTGATATTAGAATAAATTACACATGTACATAATTAATTTAGTTCAATTATCCTCAGGGTAACTTGGTGAAAATTAATTAATTAGGTTAAATAAAAACGTAGGGTTATTTGAAATTGAATTTGTTTGTAAATTAAATTCTCAATAATAAATTAATTTTAGTCATCTGGTAAATATCATTTAAATAATTAGCAACCCCATAGATAGGAATTACTTGTGCATGAAAATTGTGTGTAAACAATAACCCTTTTGTGAATTACTTGCGTGTGTAGGATTAGAATTGCATTTTTAAGGATAAAGTTTAATAAATGAATAATAAACAAGACTTCTAGAAACATTGGTAGAGGATCGCACTTGAATCAACGAGGTTAGACCAGCGTAAGGGGTGCCTAACACCTTCCCTTACGCATCCACTATCCCGAACCTAGACATTCGGCTATGGTAATGACGATTGTGGAAACTCGCAAGGAGTAAGTTGCCATCCATGACCCTCGAAAGAAACATCGAATATGTCCCTGCTATTATCCCGGTGGCGATTCTCGCTCTATCTATGCCTTCGTGGCATACATCCTTAGTAACGTGGGAGAGTAATGGGAAGACGGTACTTACCAGTGGTTTAATTCTATTAGGATTGTATGAAGTGCATGTCTAGGAAATGCTGTCTAAGGAGGTGGTATTTAAGTGAGACCATTGTGACTCCACCATCTTTCCTGGGCATTACCTGGTGCATTTTATATAATTCCAATGGATGATATTTCGCCTCACGTCCCCCTCCCACAGTTTGGCGACTCCACTGGGGATTAAATGGATAGTTACTCCAACATGTTTCTATTAGTCTAATATTATTCCTCTGTTAAACTTTTTGCATTGCACTACACTATCACACGGATCACTCTTACCCTTTTTAGCCCCGTTAGTACTAGCCAAGGAAACCATAGCTCTACTCGAGCTATGACGAATTGGTGAATGCTAGCACCCCATGCCTGTACCTTCGAGTATATAAAAGAGCCACAGCTCCGGCCGTTGTGCTTAATGGACAAGCTCTCGCATGGGTGACCCTTTTCCTACCCAATGAAGCCCATGAGCCATAGATTTCAACCCTAGGTACCCCGTAGATTTTTGTTGTGCTGGATTCGTATCCTTACTGTTCAAACCATAAGTTCTAGTGGTAGTTGAGATGAACCTAGGCCTATGCATAAACCCAATGCGTGTATAGGCCCAAGTCCATTTCAAAAGCCATGTTAAGCAAGAGGATGCTTACTTATGGTTAAACTTTAAGGATATAAATCCTTTGTTTGTGAGGGAAGGATCGTCCTGGACCACCCCCTGTTGGTGTGTCCAAAGGTACTGCAGCCTAGGATAGAATTTTTTCTTACCATGCACGTGAGAGTTGAAGGTATAAGGGGGCAAAGATTCAGTTCTGGAGACATTCTTTTCGGTTTATCATTTAGTCTTTGGTTCGATTTTAGTTCGGTTTATACAGTTCTGTTTTGGTTCAGTTTTGGTCGTATTAGTACGGTTCGGTTTTGGCTTTGTAAAGGCAAAGGTAAAAATGAAAGTGCATATTCATGCATTCATGCATTGCATTTGTACATAGCATAAGCTGTTAAAACTTTGTATTTTTTTTTCTCTTGTAGTAAACATAGCTTTAGAACACATCAGGAAGACTTCTAATCAGGTCACTTGGGTTAGGGAGGGAAAGAGATTGGTAAGAGTTACACCTGCACAAGCTAAAATGGAAGACACTAAGGTCACGTTTAAACAAATGCTTGAAGAAGCTTTGAATGCCAAGATGGCTGAGCTTGAAGGAAAAATCATGGCCAACTTTGAGAAGAAGTTAGAGATGGGTGGGCCTAGTGATGTTCAGGTGAAAAGGCCTGAAGAAGAGACTAGTAAAAAGAAGGCCTTTGATGACGTTTGGGATGAAGAAGATTATCTCCAAGACAAGGCCAAAAAGAAAGAAAAGGGGACAAGTGAGGAGATTAGAGTTTTTACTGAGATGATGGAAAAACTTGTGCCGTGTGAAAAAGTAAGTCGAATTTAATCGGAATGGGGTCATTAGATGCAGATGACTTTGACATCCAGCTTGGATGGAAATCTACTGAAAAATTCAAGATGCTTGATTTGGCTAAATTCGATGGTACCGTGACCCAAAACCCACCTCGTGTCTTATCTTATAGTCATGAAAACAACTGGTTTGACTAAGAACCAAGTCACTCATTCTTCTTTTCTATGTCACTAGAAGGGGTTGCATCTTCATGGTATCATGGGCTAGAAGCCACCGTGAGAAAAGATTGGGAGGAGCTAGTTAGAGATTTGTGCAACAATACTCCTATAATACAGCCTTTAGATGTTACCTCGAGAGACTTAGAGACCACTAGGCAAAAACCAAATGAAACCTTTTCAGAGTATCTATTGAGATGGAGGAAAAAGGCCATGAAGATGACCAATAGGCCTGCTGAAAAGGATCAAGTGCGATTGGTAGTGAAAAGTCTGCAGCCTAGTTATTATGAGAAACTTTGTTATTATCCCTTGGCTACCTTTGAACAGCTATATGATGCTGGGGTATTAGTGGAGGATGTATTGAATAATGAAAAGAAGAGTTATCAGCCCAAGAGGGGAGGATACCAGTCAGCTGGCAACATTGCTGGGGAAAACAAAGTCATTGAGGTTTAAACCGTGTCCCGCACCCCTAGAAAGTTCTCTCAATTCAACCAACCTCTATCTAAAGTCTTCGAGCGACTCAAAGCTCGGGGTCTCCTCCAACCCTTGGCACCTAGACCACCACCAAACCCACTGCCACCCAATTACAATGCTAACCTATATTGCCAATTCCATCAAACTCATGGCCATGACACTGATAGATGTTTTCGGCTAAAACATGAAGTTCAGGACTTGATCGATGCTAAGAAAATAGCTGACCCAGAAAATCGACCCAACACACACACCAACCCAATGCCCAACCATAATGTTCCACCTCCACCAGGACTTTACATGATTTCCACCACCTCAATTGACCCTGACCAAATTCTCAACCTTATCCAACCTATCCAAAAGCTTGATGAACCTCGATCCAGAATGACAATTGATATTTGGGATAGTTCCAGTGATGAGGAAGGTTTGTTAGATGTTTGGGTTGACTCTGACGAAGAGGAAAAGAGTAGGGTGAGCCACATGACCAAGAGTGGTGGATATTATCCTGATCCACCCATGGAGAAGGACAACGTGAGAGGGAAAGCCAAGGTGTTGGCTGAAGAGGACACAGATGAAGAGGATGATCAGTTCCTTAGGCAATTGAAGAGGACTCAGGCTAGTGTAACGGTCTGGGAATTGCTATTGGCATCAGAAAAACACAGAACCGCACTGACCAAGGCCCTGAGTGTACTCAAGGTCTCCACGGAGATAACTCCAGAAGAGATTGCCAAAGTTGTGCTTATAGAAGATGGGGGTCATATTACTTTCTCTGATCATGATCTCCCAGCTGAGGGGAGAAACCATAGTAGGGCTCTGTTCGTGACCGCCGAGGTTGGAGGGTGGAAAGTGCCTTGTGTGATGATAGATGATGGGTCAGCCATCAACGTATGCCCTCTGAAGATTTTGCCAAAATTAGGAATTTCTATGTCTGAACTAACTGGTTCTGATCTGGTTATCAGGGCCTATGATGATTCAAAGAGAAACGTGATAGGGGTATTCAAGACTATGGTTAAGGTGGGGCCTATAGAGACTGAAGTTGAGTTCACTGTGCTAGACATCCCCATGACATTCTCTCATCAAGTTGGGTAGAATCTGGTTCCATCCCTTAGGTGGAGTCCCCTCTACACTCCACCAAAAGATCAAGATCCCGCACCAAGATGGTGTAATCACTGTCAATGCTGAAAGAGATGGGGAAGTAGCTATGCTGCAAGTGGATGGTTCGGTACCACTATTGTCTGGTTTCCAAGTTGTTGGGATCTATGGAGACTGGATGGACCCTAGGCTGGCCACTATGATGAAAGAGATGAAGTTTTTTCCTGGCATGGGTTTGGGAAAACGAGCTAATGGCTTAGTGACTTTTCCAGAAATAAAGGGACAAATCACTAGATATGGGCTGGGCTATCAGCCAACTGAAGATGAAGAGGGACTCAAGCCCACCAAGTTTATCAGGGAGGGCGCAATTGCATGGACTGATGACCAGAGCCGCGCATGTTGAGGAATTAGAACAAGAGGTCAGTGCCATCAAGTTAAGGTCTGCATGGAAGCCAAGCACTTGGACCTACACCCCTAAGTTTGAGTCTGTCTTTTGTAATGCTCACAGTAGTGATACTGATATTGTTATTTCTGATGTACTTGATGACAATTTTGAGGCAAAAATAAATAATATGACTAGTCCTTTTGCTTACTTGTTTGATGTTCATCCTAATGGCTACACGCATGGCATTCATAATCATTTAGAATCTATTTCTTTTAATGCATTAAAATCAATCTCTATTAATTTGGGTACACCAGATGATCCTAAAGACATTAAGTTAGCTGAAGATTTAACCCAAAAAGAAAGAGATAAATTTATAGCCTTATTAATAAAGTACCAAGAAGAATTTGCCTGGTCTTATAAAGATATGCCGGGAATTGATCGAGACATAGTACAACACAAGATCCCCACAGACCCTAACATGAGGCCAGTAAAACAAAAGAAGCGTCGCCTTAGGCCAGAATGGGAAGAAAAGATAGCTCAAGAGGTGAAAAAGCTCATTGAGGCTGATTTCATTGAAGTAATTGAGTATCCCGAGTGGTTAGCCAACATTGTGCCAGTCCCCAAGAAGGATGGGTGAGTTCGGATGTGTGTAGATTATAGGGACCTGAATAAGGCTACTCCTAAGGATGATTTCCCATTGCCTCACATCGATGTGCTTGTTGACAGTGCTGCTTGCATGGCCATGTATTCTTTCATGGATGGTTTTTCGGGATATAATCAGATCCTCATGGATTTGATAGATAAAGCAAAGACAGCTTTTATCACTGAATGGGGGACTTATTGTTATAAGGTCATGCCTTTTGGGCTAAAAAATGCTGGTGCGACTTATCAGAGAATGGCTACTATGTTGTTTCATGACATGATGCACAAAGAAGTTGAAGTATATGTGGATGACATGGTAGTAAAATCCCCAACTAGGGAGAGACATTTTGAGGCATTAGAGAAGTTCTTTCAGAGAGTCATCAAGTATAAATTGAGACTAAACCCTAGCAAGTGTGTGTTTGGGGTCACTTGCAAACCGTTAGGGCATATGATCATGGGGAAAGGGATTGAGGTTGACCAGGATAAGGTGAAGGCAATCCAGAGATGCCACTCTCAGAAATGAAAAAGAGATTAGAGGTTTCTTAGGCAAATTACAAGACATCAAGAGGTTCATAGCTAGGCTCACAACTACCGTGGAACCAATTTTTAAGCTACTAAGAAAGAATCACATGGTGTGGAATGAGCAATGTCAAGAGGCATTTGAAAAGATAAAGCAAGACTGAGCAATCCACCAATTTTGTCACCACCCATACCTAGCATCCTCTAATCCTCTACCTATCGTTGGAAAACATGGCCCGGGGCAATGTTGGCACAAGAAGTAGAGAACTGGAGAGAGCCATCTATTACATCAAGAAGAAACTCCTTGTTTATGAGGAGAATTATTCACTAATAGAAAGAACCCGTCTGGGTCAGAGTATGGGCAACTAAGAAGTTAAGGCACTACTTTGCACTCCATCGAGTTATTGTAGTATCCCTGATGGATCCTTTAAAGTACCTATTTGAAGTACCGACGCTAGTTGGAAAATTGGCCAAATGGTTAGTCTTATCATTCGAATTTGATATTGTGTATGAGACTCGAAAAACCATTAAAGGGCGTGTAGTGGCCGAATTTCTTTCTGAAAATCCAGTTAATGAAGGGGAAGAAGTCGAAACAGCCTTCCCGGATGAGAGTCCAAGCTAGTAGAGGTCCAGCCATGGAAAATGTACTTTGATGGGGCCATGAATAAGAGCGGAGCCGGTATAGGGGTAGTTTTGGAAGCACCGAATGGAGAACAATTGTTAATGTCAAAAAGGCTATGTTTCCCAACCACTAATAATATTGCAGAATATGAGGCTTGCATTTGTGGCCTGGAGGCATTAATAGCTGTTGGGGCTAAAAAAGTGGAGGTGTTCGGAGATTCAATGCTAGTGGTTTCCCATGTTAAAGGTGAATGGGAATTGAAAGAAGAAAAGTTGAGGCCATACCTGGAGTATGCTAAGAAACTATTATTTAGCTTTGAGGAAGTGACAATGAAGCACATGCCTAGAGCTCAGAACCAGATAGCTGATGCTCTAGCCACGCTGGCATCCTTATGGGAGAAGGGTGATCAGAAGCTGACCCAGCCAGTTATCTTGATGAGGAGTAGAATCCCATGCTATGAAGGGTTAATAATAGCACATTTAGATCTAGAAGATGAGATGAAATGGTATGAGGACATAAGAAGATATTTAGAGGTAAGAGAATACCCACAGTCAGCCAATAGTAGGGATAGAGCTACAATTCGTAGATTAGCCACTCAGTTCACTTTGGCTGGGGGGCAACTCTACAAAAGGTTCTTCGAAGGACTATTGCTCTTGTGTGTGACAAAAAAGCAGTCTGAGCAGATAATGGAGGAAGTACATGCAGGAGTGTGTGGTCCTCACATGAACGGAAGGGTATTAGCAGGCAAAATTTTAAGATTGGGCTATTACTGGTCTACCATGGATACTGACTGCGCTAAATTTGTGAAAAGATGCCATGAGTGCCAAATCCATGGGAATTTGAATCACCTATCGCCCTGAACTCTACAGCATGACTTCACCGTGGCCATTCTCAATATGGGGCATAGACATTATTGGGAAGATTTCTCCCACGGCTTCTAATGGCCATAGATTTATTATTGTGGCAATTGACTATTTCACCAAGTGGGTTGAAGCTGAATCTTATAAAGTAGTAGGGGCTAAGCAGATAAGTAAGTTTGTGCGAAAGAACTTGATTTGCAGGTTTGGGGTACCCCATGAGATAGTATCAGATAACGGCAGCCAGTTCAAAGGTGATTTCTTAGAATTAATTACCGAATTCAAGATTAAGCATCACAAGTCCTCACCATACAGGCCACAGACTAATGGAGCAGTAGAAGCAGCAAATAAGAATGTGAAAACCATTCTGAGAAAAATGGTTGAAACCTATAAGGATTGGCCTGAGAAACTCCCTTATGCTCTTTGGGGTTATCGCACTACTACAAGAACATCCACAGGGGCAACTCCATTCTCTTTAGTGTATGGGACTGAAGCAGTGCTACCCATTGAGCTAGAGGTCAAATCCTTGAGAGTGATACTAGAAGCTAAGATTTCAGAAAATGAGTGGGCCCAGAAAAGATATGAAGAACTAGCTTTGATTGATGAGAAGAGGATGCGAGCCTTGTATCATATGCAGGCTTATCAAAGGAAGATAGCAAGGGCCTTTAATAAGAAGGTGAAGCCAAGAAAGATCAAAGATGGAGACATGGTTTTGAAACAAGCTCGGCCCATCCCTTTTGATCCAAGAGGAAAGTTTAAGCCAAACTGGGATGGTCCATACATAGTTAAAAAGATCTTTTCAGGAGGTGCTGTGAGAATATCAGACCTGGATGGGAATGAATTTCAAGAACCAGTCAACTTAGATAAGCTCAAACGGTACTTTGTGTGAGATAGGCCCGCTAGGCTATAAACTTACAAAAGACGGTCTAGGCAAAAGTAAGGGTCAAAAAAAAAAAAAAAATGCTAGATTGAAAACTTGCGAAAGGCGGTCTAGGCAAAAGGAGAGATGAGATAAGATTTGGATGGAAAACCTGAAACGGTCATTCAGCAGGTTATAAAGCTTATTTCTAACTTTGGAAGGTTAGAAATTTGGCAAAACCTAATGTAAGAGGGAGTAATGGTGTACCTGAATAAATAAAGAATTTTTTTATTGCATTAACTAGGAATGGATTTTATTTAATTATGATGGCGAATGTTTGTGTCTTGAGGGATACATTAAATGATTAAGTAATTGAACTGCATTGTTTTGATTTAATCTATGCCTTCTAAAAAAAAAAAAAAAAAAAAAAGGAAGCTTGCTAGGTGGAAAACCCGAAAGGGCCGCTTAGGCAAAAGTTAGAGCAAGCCCGCTGAGATGAAAATTCGAAAGGACATTTCAGGCAAAAGTTAGGGCACAGAGAATGGAGTTCATGAAAGAGAAATGAGTCAAGACAGAAATCATGGGGGGAGAGAAGAAAAAAAAGAAAAATCAGAGAGAAATTGTATTGTGACCTTAAGGAAGTCTTTTTTGGTGAACAATTCTTCTAAAAAACTTTGAGGCTATAAGAAAGTTTTTGCAAAAAGAGGTCCCCCAGAGGACTAAGTTTTTTTTAGAATCTTTAGTAAAATCAGCATGCCCATGATAGGAAGTAGCATACAGGAAACATAAAAATCAGAGAGAATTTTGAGACCCAATCATTCTAAATTTTTCAAATCATGACAGATATTTTTTGGTAAGTCCTTAGACGTTGTTTAGGGCGCATGACATAGTTGTGTAAGGCATAGAAGAACATGCATCAACATGTCACCTGTGGGTGTGTAAGGCATAGAATAACATGCATCACCACAGTTTCAATTGTCGAACTACGAGGGGGTCTGATTCTTCCTCAGGATAGCGAGGGGGATACGTAGGTAGTTTAGGACCGCGGTCCTAAATACGAACCCATAACATTTCATGACAGATATTTTTTGATAAGTCCTTAGACGTTGTTTAGGGCATATGGCATAGTTGTGTAAGGCGTAGAAGAACACGCATCAACATGTCACCTGTAGGTGTGTAAGGCGTAGAAGAACATGCATCACCACAGTTTCAAGTGTCGAACTACGAGTGGGTCTGATTCTTCCTCAGGATAATGAGGGGAATACGTAGGTAGTTTAGGACTGCGGTCCTAAATACGAATCCACAACATTTCAAATCACACAGTTGCCATTATCATGAGACCGTAGCTAGTCTCATGACACAGAGTGTATCGACAGAGCAAGATGCACTCAATTTTCACATAACACAGTTATCACTGTTATAAGACCGTAGCTAGTCTTATAACGCAGAGCTTATCAACAGAGTAAGATACACTCATTTTTCACATAACACAGTTATTATTGTTATGAGACCGTAGCTAGTCTCATAACATAGAGTATGTCGACCGAGCAAGATATACTTGATCCTCATAGCCAATGTCTCATAGTTATTAGAAATTTGAGTCTCACTTTGACGAAACTTGAGCAATACTTTTGCATTGATTTCAACTTTCGCCAAAGTGGGGGGCAAACTGTAGACCCTTATTTTGTGATGAGTATGTGCATTGAGGCCGTGGGAAACCCGATGATGAAAAATTATATGACTGTAAGATGTAATTGGAGGCATGGAGCTGAATTATTAATTCCGTGGCATGATCTTGAAAAAATAAAAATAATAATAAAGTTTTGGGGAAATTAATTTAATTAAATTTAAATAAAATTTTATTTTGTTTAAATTTAATATGGGTAGTTCTTAAATGGATCTAATTAAGTTTAATTGGGCTCTATGGGCCTAAGAAAGCCTAGTTAGGAATTTTAAATGAGACCCATTTAATTATTTTTTAAAAATTAAAATAACAAAATATTTTTCTCCTCCTTGACCCCACTCTCTTCCTCACTCCCTATTGGTGCCTTCCATTTTTTCCTGTCTTCCTATTGGTTGAAACACCTCACCCATATCCCAGTCTTATTCAAATTCTACAATCGCAGTTATTTAAGTCGTCTAAACTTTATCACTCTAAGACTCCAAATCCTACCGCACCTCTTCCTCATTCCCTATTGGTGCCTTCCATTTTGTCCTGTCTTCCTATTGGTTGAAACACCTCACCCATATCCCAGTTTTATTTGAATTTTGTAATTGTAGTTGTTTAAGTCATCTAAACTTTATCATCCTAAGACTCTAAATCCTACCACACCTCTTCCTCATTCCCTATTGGTGCCTTCCATTTTTTCCTGTCTTCCTATTGGTTGAAACACCTCGCCCATATCCCAGTCTTATTCGAATTCTGCAATTGTAGTTGTTTAAGTCATCTAAACTTTATCATCCTAAGACTCCAAACCCTATCACGCCTCTCTCCCAAAACCCTATAAATACCCTACAAGAGAAGAGAAGAAGAGGATGATGGGAGGAAAGAGGTAGAGAAAATTCAGAGCGATAAGAAATTTAGAGATATTTAAGACTCTTTGA
This sequence comes from Hevea brasiliensis, assembly GCF_030052815.1. Lineage (NCBI taxonomy): Eukaryota > Viridiplantae > Streptophyta > Magnoliopsida > Malpighiales > Euphorbiaceae > Hevea > Hevea brasiliensis. Next base: position 9,629,728 of record NC_079493.1, on the reverse strand, counting down.
GTTCTTCCTTATTATTTTTTTTCAAGAAGATTTTCATACAAGATTTCTGGAAGGTCAGTTTTCATTGTTTTCTTTTCAAGATCTATGCCACACAATATTTTAATTCTATGCTCTTTGTCTTCAATTTATTTTATATGTTCATATAGATCATGTAATCATGTTTAATTTGAGGAGATACACAACTCTGCACATGTTTAGTTTCTGTCTCTCGTACTTTTATTATTTTTCTTTATTTTCTTTATTTTTTTTATTTACAAACAAAATTGGTAAGTAGCCCTAAGGTAAGTACCAAAGAGGGCATTTGCGTGGAGCTTATATGGAGCTAAACGGGAGTAAGCCAGGGATATCATTGCCATACTAGAAGAGAAGACCCTTTTTTAAGGGTAGCTTGCCCCAATGGCAACTGCATTTATGAACAAGTAAGTAGCTCTAAACTTCTCGAATAACCATTGGCATGAAATTGTAGTAATAATAGAACTTTTATTTGGTAAATTAAAATTAACTTTGTTTTTAATTTAACTGACTTTTGCATGTAATTAATTTAAATAAATACTTTGTAAATTAAAATTAATCTTGTTTGTAAATTAAACTAACATTGGCATGTAAATAAATTTAATTTAATACTTGGTAATTGTAAAATAAATCTACATGTTAGAAATCTTTATTAGGTTGTGATTATTTGGGCCTTATGTGATATTAGAATAAATTACACATGTACATAATTAATTTAGTTCAATTATCCTCAGGGTAACTTGGTGAAAATTAATTAATTAGGTTAAATAAAAACGTAGGGTTATTTGAAATTGAATTTGTTTGTAAATTAAATTCTCAATAATAAATTAATTTTATTCATCTGGTAAATATCATTTAAATAATTAGCAACCCCATAGATAGGAATTACTTGTGCATGAAAATTGTGTGTAAACAATAACCCTTTTGTGAATTACTTGCGTGTGTAGGATTAGAATTGCATTTTTAAGGATAAAGTTTAATAAAGGAATAATAAACAAGACTTCTAGAAACATTGGTAGAGGACTGGCACTCGAATCAACGAGGTTAGACCAGGCGTAAGGGGTGCCTAACACCTTCCCCTTACGTACCCACTATCCCGAACCTAGACATTCGGCTATGGTAATGACGATTGTGGAAACTCTGCAAGGAGTAAGTTGCCATCCATGACCCTCAAAAGAAACACTGAATATGTCCCAGTTATTACCCGGGTGGCGACTCCTGTCTATCTATGCCTTCGTGGCATAAATCCTTAGTACCGTGGTAGTGTTATGGGAAGACGGTACTTACCAGTGGTTTGATTCTATTAGGATTGTATGAAGTGCATGTCTAGGAAATGCTGTCTAAGGAGGTGGTATTTAAGTGAGACCATTGTGACTCCACCATCTTTCCTGGGCATTACCTGGTGCATTTTATATAATTCCAATGGATGATATTTCGCCTCACGCCCCCCTCCCACACCAGCGAAGAACTCAAGCCAGACTTTCGCTTAATAAACCAAATCGGGGTCCCAGCGAAGAACTCAAGTCGTGTCTACCCCGAAGGATCGGGTCTCAGTGAAAATCTCAAGCCGTGTCTACCTGTCCTGTCCATAGCCAACACTATACCACACGCAGGCTAACTTACGCACACTGCTCCAAATTACCACAAACAACATCCATGGCACTTTAACAGTTGTGAATGCAACATAAAACGTACCTAGAGTTTAACTCCATAGATATATACATATAAGTGATGCATGGCATGCTTGAACATATAATTATATCGAAATTACAATTAAAATTAATATTTTACTTACAGACTCAATCGAAGTCACTGTGGCGGCTGGGTGGAGGAGGAAGGCTGTCTCGGCTCACCTGATAATTTTTATTATAATTATTTAGTATATTTGACTCAATACAAATTAAGAAAAAGACCAAAGATGTCCTAAGTCGTGCCGAAAATCTGGCAGAGTCTCCCCTATACTTAGGACCTACCCAACCTGCAAAAGGGCTTAAAATGCACTTCTAAATCCACAAACCATACACCCACAACACAATCACACCACACAGCCCCTCCTGGGCTCATCCAAACAGTCATCAATCATTAATATGTAAAATTACAGTTTAATCCTTATAATTGACCCCTTTTGCAAAAGCTACCTAAATAAGCTCTAAAAATTCTAAAACTTTGCCCCGCGGTCCTTAGCAATATTACTAAGCTAATGCAAAAAGAATCATAATTTTCTGAGCTACTACGAATATTTTATGGATTTTTAATCCCATTCAAGCACTAAAAAATTAAGAAAAAGCAAGCTTCGGGTTTATCTATGCCGATTCCGACTTGGGAACGCGCTCAGGACGTCTGACAATGATGGGGTAGCCAAAATCTTGATCCAATTCCAAGACTTTTTCGGTAGCCGGTCTGTCTAGCTGGAAATTCACAGACCCAGGAAACCATCGAATTTCCGCGAATTGAAGATACCTACACGAATCCCACAACACAAGGGTTAGTATATAATTTTTACTGAATTTTCTAAGCTCATTTAATGCTCGAAAAAATACTACGAAGTTTCATAGGACCCACCGAAAAACGGTGTCAGAAAATTTTGAAATTTATATTGCCGCGAAACTCTCGATGAGTGGAGCGCTCTGGTACTCTCAGTTTTCTCGTGGAGTTCACGGTTTGCGAGAAATCTAGGACAAAAGTCGAAATGGGCTAAAACTTCTCGCACAAAAATTGGACAAACCGCTCAATGGATTTTGGTATTCTTAGTGTCTATGGAAAGCTCTCGAGGTGTTGATGGTGTTTGACACAAGACCTGGCCCAAACAGTGGCCGAATCGGCCGAATTCTGGCTGAGAAGCTAAAGCAGCGAGCTAAGCGTCTGGTGTCTTCGCGCGGGCTTTTCCGGCGTTCCAAGTGGCCGCCGGCGAGGAGGGAAGGGCGAGGCGGCGCGCCGGCGAGCTAGGGAGGCTGGGGCGGTGGCTGGCCGGCGTGGGGAGGAGGGAGGAGAGAGAAAACGGGAGAGAGGAAGAAGGGTCGGGACGCGCGTGAAAGAGAAGAAATGAAGGAGGGAGGCCGGTCCGATTCGACCGGCCCAATCCGGTCCAGTTCGATACGGTCGGTTCGATTCATGATACAAAATTTTAAATTTTTACTTTGCCTTGGGACCGAAAACGAGGCCCAAAAATTCTAAAAAAATTCTAGAAAACTCAAAAAAATTCGAAGGGTCCAAATATATTTTTAGGTTTGCCACATTGTCTTTAAATTAATTTTTAAAAATCATCAAAGTTTATATTTTCCGAAAATCAAACCCGATTTCTAAAATTCGAAAAATTTCAAATAATTTTCTTAAATTTAAATAAAATAAAATATTAATATTACTCACAAAATAATAAATTTAAAAATTTGGGGTATTACAGTGTGTGTCTCTATTAAATGCATATTAAAATAAGATCAATAAAATAAAATAGTATTAAGTAAATTAACATTTATTAAAAACACAAAAGGGAGAGGGTTAAGCTGCATGGAAAATTGTTGAAAGGAATTAACCTACTTTATATAGATAGATATATTGTAATTGGCTAGTTATAATTGTTATCATTTTTTCAAATTAGTATAAAATCAATAAAATTAAAAAAGATTAATTAATTAAAATTGAAAATACATATACACATTTAAATCTTTAGTCATTATAATCATAACATATAAATTTTTACAGCATAGTTTTTTAAGAGATTGACAAAATTTTGATGAAAGCTTATATATTTTAATAATCAGCCTTTAATTAATAAAATTATTGTTATTTTCAAGAAAGTTTGGATAAAAGAATATTACGTTTTGAAATTTTGATAATTGGCAAGGAGATAATATATTTGAAAAGTAATTTGTACTTTACTTATAATATTTTGTTTATTTAGTAAAATATCCAAAGTCACCTTATATTACATTATTTTTAATAGTTAGATATCTTTAAAAAAAAAATTCAATCATTAATTTCTCATAAAAATTCAAATATTTAATTTTTCATAAATAAATGGCAAGATTATTGGAAATTGAAAGGTCAAATTAATTAAGAAATTTTATATTAAAATAATTTAGAAAATACAGAAAAAATTTAATATTGACCTTTCTCTCTTTTTTTTTTTTGAAAAATTCAAAAATTAGTTAACACAATTTAATGTAAATTAGTATCCAAATTAAAGATAATTAACTCTTTTAAACTGTCAAAGTTTTTATTTTCAACATAATTAATACTTTTTTATTATTTAAATTTAAAAAGTTAAATTAGTTAAGGAGTAAATTTTATATTGTATTTAGAAAATTAAATTAAATAACAATTAAATATTACAACAATTTAGGAAATACATAAGTAATTTACCATTATTTAGAGTTGGAATGTTAAAGTTAATTTAGGAGTGATATTTGGATTTTAATTAGGTATTAAAGCAAATGATTATTATTGTTATTTTTTAGAAAGTTTGTATAATAAAAAAATTGTACGTTTTGAACTTTTGATAATTATTTTAGTAAGGAGACATTATATTTGAAAAGTAATTTGTACTTTACTTGTAATATTTTGTTTAATTAGTAAAATACTAAAATTTATATTGATGTTGTATTATTAGAATTTAAAAGATTAAATTAATTAAGAAGTAAAATTTAGATTATATTTAAAAAATTAAATTAAATAATAATTATATATTATAACCGTTTAGGAAATACTGATATAATTTATCATTATTTGGATTTGGAGGTCAAAGTTCATGTAGGAGTGATATCTGAATTTTAATTGAATAATTAAATTAAATTATTTGAACTTAAAAGGTAGTTTAATTAATTAATTAAATAAAAATTAAGTAAAAATTATATATAAAATTTTTTTATAAGATATTGTTGAAAAATCAGTATTCTATAAAAGTTATATAAAATTTCATTTGCAAAAATTGTTGAATTTTGATATGTATTATTAATTGGTTACAAACAATAGGTACACAAAAGGAGAATACAAAGAGAAAGCAATTCGTTCCATTTGGGTGATAAAGTTGCACGCATTTCGCTGTTACCTCCAGAGGGTTCACTAGTGACGCTATTGGCCACAACAGCAGCAAAGCTGTCCAGGAAATCAAGTGACACATTCTAGAGAAATGGATTTTAATAGCTATTTCCAGCTAACAGAAGATTCAATATATTGTTGAGCACTGATCTGTATAGTATTCAATAAATAATTTTTTGCAATAAGAAATTATAGTTTGCAATTAATAATTATATATAAATTAATATTGGTATATTAAATTCTTTTTCTTAATTTTAGTATATTAAATTAATATATTACTTGCTATTCTTTTTTTTTTTTTTAAAGAATGTGATCAAGTTTATTATTATTTGGTTTTGAAAGGCAAAATAGTCAAATTTGAATTATAATGTTTTAGTTTGTTAAATTGATAAATTATGTATCATTCAATATTTGTTTTTTTTTTTTTTTTTAAAGAATGTGGTCAAATTTATTATTATTTGGTTTTGAAAGGCAAAATTAATTAAAAGTCAAATTTGAAAAAAATCAAATTAAAATTAAATAACAATTATATAATTAAAATTAAATGACAATTGTATATTACAATTGTATAGGATATCATAAATAATTTATCATTGTATGCATTTGAAAGGTCAAAATTAGTTAACGTAAGCAAAATTAATATTACATAAATACTCCATGAAATTTAATAAATATCAATAAATTCAATTCAGTTTATTTTTTTAAAAAGTTATCATCAATAAATTCAATTAAAAATTACTATTTAATATAAATGTGATTTATATGAAATCTTATATGGTAGTACCAAGAGAAAACCTGCCTAATACATATACGTGTGTGTGTGTTAATTTGTTTTCAAACTTTAATTTTTCAAACTTTAAAAGTTATACATAGCATGTAGACTTAAATGATAGACTATTATGTAAAAAAGAAAAATGTCAATCGGACAAAAAATACTAAAAATTTACGTTAATTCATATTTATATTTATAATTTTTAATTTTATATGAAATAGCCACATCTTTAAAATTTTTCACGATTGATCCAATATAGTAAAGTTAAATTTGAAAAATTAACGGTAAATTATGATATGATACCTGAAATTTTATTTAATTAATAAATAAAAATTTTGTATATAATCGTTATTTAACATAAATGTTTGATATTTTTAGTCTATTGACTAAATTTTATATTTAAAAATAAATTTTATTTTATATTTATTTTTATTTAAAATTTTAGACTAAAAACTATTTTTATTAATTTCTATTAACGTAATTATCTTTTAAATCAAGTCAAATAAATTTATGTATCCAAATATAATATTTAAGGATTCAAATTTTTTATTTTTTTAATTAAGCTACTGTGTTAATAATGATTCAAATTTTTTTTTATTTTTAATTTTTAATCTATATGGATGAGATTTAATTTAAAACTAATGATTTTGTCTGTGCATTGTGCAACTTATTTATTTTTTAGTCCACTAAGGAACCTTTTACTCTATTACCCTTTCAATATATATTTAGTCTCAAGGGTTCGTGTGTATTTAATTTACTATTTTATTTTTAATTTTATTTATTTATTTATTTTTAGCATGTGCTGCTTAATTTTGAGTGCTTTGGAGAGTTGAGTATATATATATATATTAAATATAAAAAATACAAAAAATATTTTTTAACAAAATATCTTTCAAAAAATAAATGAAGCCTAGGATTAAGATAAATTTCCTTATTTTCTATGAAAGATAAATTTATCTTAATCTTAGGCTTCATTTATTTTGTGAAAGATATTTTGTTGAAAGATATTTTTTGTATTTTTTATATTTAAATCACTTTAAAAAATAAGTTAATGAAAAATATTTATTTTATTAAAGAAAAAATTAAATAAATTTTTAAAAAACATTTCTTTTTTCAAAAGATCAAGTTAATTTTTAAATTTTAAAATTTTTATTAAAATGTGAAAATAATTATACATATATCGCATATATATATATATATAATCAATTTAATATTATAATTAAGTAATAAAAAATATTTTTATAAAAAATATTTTTTTAAAAAATAATTTTCATAAAAAAAATTTTATATACAAGTAATTTTCACAAATTAAACGGAGCCTTTGAGTCCGTCCACATGCAAAATTTTCAGATGAGACGATCAATAATGATTTTGCCGACTTGTATATGTGTTTAGTTAGCTGCGCAATTTCAATAAAGTGATGAAGTTATGCTTATTAGGGTACTGCTAATTTACGAAGGTTAACGACTTAATTCTAGCAATGAAAGTATTTCTTAAAAATAATTTATTTATCATTAAATTGAATCCCCCTGTCACTTTTTCTATGAATAATATAAGTGGTTTTTTTCGTTTTTTTTTTAAAATTTTTTAAAATTATTTACTCTAAGTACCTTCAACACCTTTTTTTCCCTTTATCTTTTCCTATTTCAATTTCTCTTTTATTCGTTTAATTCTGATAACTTCTTTTAACTTTTGACTGTTATTAATATTATTTTGCAGGAATGATATATCATCTCCATCATCTATGCAAATATTGTAAGAATCATTCTACAGATAGGGATGTATATTAAAAAAAAAAGGATTAGCAATTGATTTAGTTGTTTTTTTTTTGAAATTTGTCGTTCAACTATGGAAGTGATCTTTCTCATTAGAAGCTTGATGGAGAAATATAGAGATGTGAAGAAAGATCTACATATGATTTTTATCGATTTGGAGAAGGCTTATGATAATGTTCCAAGAGATGTCTTATAAAAAGTGTTAGAACAAAAGAGGGTATCTATTGGGTACATACAAGTGTTAAAAGATATGTATGAAGGAACAACTACTATTGTGCGCACAGTGGAAGGAGACACAAGAGATTTTCCTATCTTAATTTGATTACACCAATGTTCAGCTGTGAGTCTTTACCTTTTTACATTAGTTCTATATGAATTTACGAAACATATATAAGAGAGTATCCCTTGGTGCATGATGTTTGCGGATGATATAGTTCTGATAGATGAGACACGAGAAGGAGTCAATAGAAAACTAGAGCTTTGGAGAAGTACTCTAGAGTCAAAGGGCTTTGAGTTAAGTAGAACGAAGACAGAATACATGTATTGCAAGTTCAGTTAAAGCCGAACTGGTGATAAGGAATGAGTTAGTTTGGATGGAGTTGTATTGCCCTAAAGTAATCACTTTAAATATCTTGGCTCAATCCTTCAAGTAGATGGGGGATGTGAGGAGGATGTTAGTCATAGGATTAAAGCTGGATGGTTAAAGTGGAGAATTGCCATGGGAGTTTTATGTGATCACAAGATTCCCAATAAGTTGAAAGGAAAATTTTACTGTACAGCCATACGATTGGCCATGTTATATGGTAGTGAGTGTTGGGCAATGAAGGAGTTGTATGTGTCTAAGATGAGAGTTACGGAGATGAGAATGTTAAGGCGGATGAGTGACCATACTAGACTAGATAAAGTCCGTAATGAGAATATTAGAGAAAAGATAGGAGTGGTGCCAATTGAGGATAAGTTGAGAGAAGAGAGATTGAGGTGGTTTGGTCATGTGAAGCGTAGACATACGGAGGCTCCAGTTAGACAAGTAGAGCATATTAGGTTAGAGAATAGAAAGAAAAGAAGGGGTAAACCTAAACTAACTTAGAGGAGAGTAGTACAACATGACTTAGAAGCATTACACATTTCTAAGAATTTAATCCAAAATTATTTAGAGTGGAGAAAGAGAATCTATATAGCCGACTCTAATAATTTTTGGAATAAAGGCTTAGTTGAGTTGAGTTGTTATATTTTATTAATCAAACATACGATATTACACACAAAATCTCAACTAGTGTGTCAACTAGCCAATTACAAGGAAGCCTTCTTTTGAAACTCAATGTTGCAATAGTATCATCAACACGATTCGCTTTCCTATTAAAAAGTGAGAAACTCATAGAAACAAAGGAAGGGATATAAGACTTAATAGCATTTACAATTGCTTCAATCTCCCAATGTGAGTTATCCTATTGATAGTTTAAAGATGAGTACAATATAGAACTATTAGTTTCGAATATAATGGAGAAGAAACTTCTTGCTTTTGCCAGTTTGATTTCACATAACAAGGCTCGTGCTTCCCCTAATAGAGAAGAGGAACAAATGCATTTTTGAGTTTTACCATCAACCAGCTTGCCCAAATAGTCCCTGGCAATAGCAGCTACAATTGTATAAAAATGCCCCTCTTTCCAGTTACATCACAATTTATTTTGATCTGACTTGGCCTCGAGGGTGCCAAATTGCTGAAGAAGCTTAAAGAACACTCTGATTAATAGAAAGGCTTATAACACTTTGCCTTTTGCTAGGCTTCTTGAGATGCAATGCACATTAGCTATAGGGTCTGGAGTTTCATTTTCAAAAATGGCCCTGTTTCTTTCTTTCCAAATTGCCATAAAACTATAGCAATTGTAGCAGTAAAACCTTGACCATCTTGATAACCATTGAACTCATTCCAAATGCTAGTCCACCATCAATCAAAGGAAGAGAAACCCACCAAATTTGGTTTATAAGCATAGGGACTAGAAACCAGGTTGCCCTAGCCTGATCACACTAGAAAAAGGCATGCTCTAAAGTTTCAATACCCCCATTACAAATGGAGCATATAGGATCCACCATTATGCACCTTTTAACCAGTCTTTCACAGGAAAAATAATGAGAATAGCTTTCCATATAAAAACCTTTATCTTTGGTTGTATCTCCAACTTTCAATTCTTTTTTCCATAAATCAGGAGAAAAAGGATACGAGTGGGATGTGCTACTATGATTACCTCACCGAGTCTCCCTATTTATTAAGACTCTGCACCTAGATTTTACCGAGTATCTGCCATTGTTCTCAAAGTGCCATACCAAGAGTCTTGACATCCTTGAGGGGTAATTGGGATTGACAGCACTGCTTGAGAATTAGTAGGACTAAATGAGCTTCTAACTAAATTAAGCTTCCATTCCAGCTTTCCATGGTCAATGAGATCTACAACTATATTCACTCCTATTGGATAAATTGTCAGTATTTGAACTTTGAAACCTTTAGCAGAGGGAATCCATGGATCTGACCAGATGAGAGCTGAGCACCTGTCTCCAATATTCATTCTCACCCCATCCTTGAGACCTCCTTCTCGGCAAGTAATCCTTGCCATATCCAAGTTTTGCGTCTTCCTTGTTTGGCATTCCAGAAGAACAAATATGGGAAATATATTCCTCTTACAAGCTTGCTCCAAAACACATTAGGATCTATTACTAATCTCTAGTTTTGTTTAGCTAGTCATACCAAATTAAATTTATGGAAATCTTTGAAGCCCATACCTCTTTGGAACTTTAACTTGCAAGCTTTCTTCCAAATTATCCATCTCATCTTCCTTTCTTTCTCATGACCTCCCCTACTAGAAATTTGAGATTAAACTATTAAGGCTGTCATAGAAAGTCTTGGGACACATAAAAATGGACATTGAGTATGTTGGAAAAGCACTAAGAACAGCTTTTATCAAGCTTTCCTGCCCCGCCTAAGGAAGTACCTTCTACTTCCAAGAATGAACTTTGGATTGAATTCTAGCCTTTACAAAATTTAATGCTTGAGATTTTGATCTTCCCCACATTGTAGGGAGACCAAGATACTTATCTTCATGACTCATCTCCTTCATCCCAAACATGTAAAGAATCTACATTTTAAGATTCATTGGAGTAATGTGGAATAGGGGGGTCGTAGTAAGGTGTGAGTGAAATATCATCCACTAGAATTATATAAAATGCACCAAGTAATGCCCAGGAAAGATGGTGAAGTCACAATGGTCTCACTTAAGTACCACCTCCTTAGACAGCATTTTCTATACTGCACTTCATACAATCCTAATAGAATCAAACCACTGGTAAGTACCATCTTCCCATAACACTACCATGGTACAAAGGATTTATGCCACGAAGGCATAGATAGATAGAAGTCGCCACCTGAGTAATAGCTGGGACATATTCAGTGTTTCTTTTGAGGGTCATGGATGACAACTTACTCCTTACAGAGTTTTTATAACCATCATTATCATAGCCCAATGTCTAGGTTCGGGATAGTGGGTACGTAAGGGGAAGGTGTTAGGCACCCTTTACACCTAGTCTAACCTCGTTAATTCGAGTGCTAGTCCTCTACTAATGTTTTTGGAAGTCTTGTTTATTATTCCTCAATAAAACTTTATCCTAAAAATGCAATTCTAGTCCTGCACATGCAAGTAATTTACAAAATGGTTGTTATTTACAAACATTTTTCATACATAAGTAATTCCTATTTATGGGGTTGCTAATTATTTAAATGATATTTACCGAATGACTAAAATTAATTTATTATTGAGAATTTAATTTATAAACAAATTTAATTTCAAACAATCCTAAGTTTCTATTTAACCTAATTAATTTATTTTTCCACCAAGTTACCCTAAGGATAATTAAACTAAATTAATTATGTATATGTATAATTTATTCTAATATCACATAACGCCCAAACAATCACAACCTAATAAGAATTTCTAACATGCAAATTTATTTTACAATTACCAACTATTAAATTAAGTTTATTTTATATGTCAAAGATAGTTTAATTTATAAACAAGATTAATTTTAATTTACCAAGTATTTATTTACACTAATTATATGTAAAAGTCAATTAAATTAAAAATAAAGTTAATTTTAATTTACCAAATAAAAATCCTATTATTACTGCAATTTCATACCAATAGTTATTCTAGGAATTCAGGGCTACTTACTTATTGATAATTGCAGTTGCCATTGGAGCAAGCTACCCTTAAAAAAGGGCTTTATCTTCTGGTATGGCAATGAAATCCCTGGCTTACTCCCGTTTAGCTCCACGTAAATGCCCTTTTTGGTATTTAACTTAGGGTTACTTATCAATTTTGTTTGTAATAATAAAAATAAAGAAAACTTAAAGAAAATAAAGGAAGTAAAGAAAATAAGAAATACTAATAATAATTCACATTGGATGCTAACTCTAGTCTACTAAAGGGTTAAGATTCCTAATTAGTTACAACTACCTAAGGGTCCAAGTCTTCTAACATATTCCAAATACTTCATAACACTTCTTGAATTAAAAAAACACAGAAAATAGATCAAATATCAATTGGAACCCAAAAAAAATACAAGAATATGCATAAACATACAATTTCTAAATTCTAGCATATTGATAGTAGCAAGAAATCTGATTTTTAAAAAATAGTTAGACATGCCTAAAAATCATGAAAAAATTAAGAAAGATAGCCAAAACATCATACAAGATCATAAAATTTATTGACCAAACAAAAACCTAGCCAAATAGTCTACACAAATCATAACTTTTTCCAGTGACAGAATCGCACTATTTTTTTATAAAATTCATAACTCATTAATCACAAATGATATGAATGCAAAACTAATTGGAAAAGATTCATAAGGTTCTGAACTTAATTTTAGATATGTTATTTTCACAAAATCGTTAAGAAACAAGGGAGATATGGGCTTTACAAGTCAGGTATGTAACAAATCGGATTTTGTAAGAACCCTAATTTCAAACAGTCATAACTTACAAAATAAAAAGCTTTTTCTGTGATTCTTGAGCCTAAAAGTAATAAAATTTTGTGTACAATGTGCATATAATTTTTTTAAAATTTTTGCAGATTCATAAGATAACAGAAAGTAATAAAAATATAGAAGACTGAAAACTAAATATGTGCAGAGTTGTGTATCCCCTCAAACTAAACATGATTATATGATTCACATGAACATGCAAGATAAATTAAAAGACAAAGACTATAGAGTTAAATATTACGTGGCATAGATCTTGAAATGAAAATAATGAAAACCAACCTTCAAGAAATCTTGCAAGAAAATCTTCTTGAAGAAAAGAAAAGAAACAAGAAAGAACCAAAAGAGTTTTTGAATATCTCTAAATTTTCTATAGCTCTAAAATGTCTCTAAATAGCTCTGAATATTTTTGAATATTTCTCTTTTTTTTCCCTCTTTTTCTCTTTTCTTCCCTCCTCCTTTTTTCTCTACCCCAGTAGGGTATTTATAGGGTTTTGGGAGAGAGGTGTGATAGGATTTGAAATCCTAGGATGATAAGGTTCAGATAATTTAAAAAACTGGAATTGTAGAATTTGGGTGAGACTGGGATATGGGTGAGGTGTTTCAACTAATAGGAAGAGAGGAAAACTGGGCTGCACTAATAGGGAGTGAGGAAGAGAGTGGAGCCAAGAGGGAGAGAGAGTTTATATGGAAGAGGAATAGTGAAAAAGATATTTTCTTATTTTAATTTTTAGAAAATAAATTAAATAAGTCCTATATAAAATTTCTAACTATGATTTCTTAGACCCATAGAGCCTAATTAAACTTAATTATGTCCATTTAAGAACTATCCATATTAAATTTAAACAAAATAAAATTTTATTTAAATTTAATTAAATTAATTTCCTAAAAAAAACATATTATTATTTTTTTTTCAAGATCATACTACGGAATTAATAATTCAGCTCTATGCCTCTAATTACATCTTACAGTCATATAATTTTTCATCATCGGGTTTCCCACAGCCTCAATGCACATACTCATCACAAAATAAGGGTTTACAATTTGCCCCCCACTTTGGCGAAAGTTGAAATCAATGCGAAAGCATTGCTTAAGTTTTGTCAAAGTGAAACTCAATCTTCTAATAACTATAAAACATTGGCTATAAGGATCGAGTACATCTTGCTCGGTCGATATACTCTATGTTATGAGACTAGCTACAGTCTCATAACCGTGATAACTATGTCATGTGAAAATCGAGTGCACCTTGCTCTGTCGATACACTCTGCATTATAAAACTAGCTACGGTCTTATGACAATGGCAACTGTGTGATTTGAAATGTTGTGGATTCGTATGTAGGACTGCAGTCCTAAACTACCAATGTATCCCCCTCACTATCCTGAGAAAGAATCAGACCCACTTGTTGTTCGACACTTGAAACTATGGTGATGCATGTTCTTCTATGCCTTGCACACCTACAGGTGACATGTTGATGCATGTTCTTTTACGCCTTACACAATTATGCCCTATGCACTAAACAATGTCTAAGGACTTACCAAAAAACATCTGTCATGAAATGTTGTGGGTTCGTATTTACAACCGTAGTCCTAAACTGCTTATGCATCCCCTTTGCTATCTTGAGGAAGAATTATACCCTCTCATAGTTCAACACTTGAAACTATAGTGATGCTTGTTCTTCTATGCCTAACACACCTACAAGTGACATGTTGATGCGTGTTCTTCTACACCTTACACAACTATGTCGCATGCCCTAAATAATGCCTAAGGACTTACCAAAAAATATTTGTCTTGAAATGTTGTGAGTTTGTATTTAGGACTGTAGTCCTAAACTACCTACGTATCCCCTTCACTCTCCTAAGGAAGAATTAGACCTCTCATCGCTCAACACTTGAAACTGTGGTGATGCATGCTCTTCTACGCCTTACAAACCTATAGGTGACATGTTGATGCATGTTCTTCTATGTCTTTCACAATTACGTCATGTGCCTTAAACAACATCTTAGGACTTACCAAAAACATCTAATTCATAATTTGAAAAAATTGGGATGATTGCGTCTCAAAACTCTCTCTGTGATTTTTGTGCTTCCTGTTTACTACTTCCTATCATGGGTATGCTAATTTTACTGGAGATTCTAAAAAAACTTAGTCCTTTGAGGGACCTCATTTTGCAAAAACTTTCTTTTAGCCTCAAAAATTTTGAGGAAAACTGTTCACCAAAAAGGACTTCCTTAAGGTCACAATACAATTTTCCTCTGATTTTTCTTTTTTCTTCTCTCCCCCCATGATTCATCATAAAGCTATTTCAAAATCTTGTTCTACCTTGACTCATTTCTCTTCCATGAATTCCATTCTTTGTGCCCTAACTTTTACTTGAAATGCCCTTTCAGGTTTTCATCTCAGCGAGCTTACTCTAACTTTTGCCTAAGCGGCCCTTTTGGGTTTTCCACCTAGCGAGCTCTTTTTTTTTTTTTTTTAAATCACACAATTACCAGGGCATTCATATCAAGCACCTATTCTATCATGCTCACAAGATATAGATGAAATCAAAATAATACAGTTCAATTACTTAATCATTTGATGTATCCCTTAAGACACAAACATTCATAATCATCAAATAAAACTTATTCCTAGTTAATGTAATTAAAAACTTCTTTATTTATTCAAGTACACCATTACTCCCTTTTACATTTAGTTTTGCCAAATTTCCAACCTTCCAAAGTTAGAAATAAGCTTTATAACCTGCCGAATGGCCCTTTTACGTTTTCTATCTAGATCTTCTCTCATCTCTCCTTTTGCCTAGACTGCCTTTTGCAAGTTTTCAATCTAGCATTTTTTTTTTACCCTTACTTTTGCCTAGCCTGCCTTTTGTAGGTTTTCAGCCTAGCGGGCCTATCTCACACAAAGTACGATTTGAGCCAGTCTAAGTTGACTGGTTCTTGAAATCCATTCCATCTAGGTCTGATATTCTTACAACACCTCCTCGCAAGATCTTTCTGACTATGTATGGACTATCCTGATTTGGTTTAAACTTTGCTCTTGGATCAAAAGGGATGGGCTGGGCTTATTTCAAAACCATGTCTCCCTCTTTGATCTTTCTTGGCTTCACCTTCTTTTTAAAGGCCCTGGCTATTTTCCTTTGATAAGCTTGCATATGATACTAGGCTCACATCCTCTTTTCATCAATCAAAGTTAGTTCTTCATATCTCTTTTAAGCCCACTCATTTTCTAGGATCTTAGCTTCTAGCATTACTCTCAAGGATTTGATCTCTAATTCAATGGGTAGCACTGCTTCAGTCCCATATACTAAAGAGAATGGGGTTACCCTCGTGAAAGTTCTTATAGCAGTGCAATAACCTTAAAGAACATAAGAGAGTTTTTTTGGAGCCAATCCTTACATGTTTTGAACATTTTTGTTAAAGCACCCACTACTCTGAAGGATTCAGTCTCAGTTCATTTAGTGAAGTAGTCCCTACCATTATTAATCTATGGCCATTAGAAGCTATGGAAGAAATCTTCCTAATGATGTCTATCTCCCAAACCAAAAATGGTCGCGGTAAGTGATATTATAGAGCTCAGTTAGTGGTAGATAGTTCAAATTTATATGGATCTAACATTCATGGCATTTCTTGGCAAACTTGGCATAATCAGTCTCTATAGTAGACCAGCAATAATCCAACTTTAGAATTTTTCTCAACCAGAACCTTTCCATTCATATGGGGAATACACATTCCTGCATGTACTTCTTTCATTATTTGCTAAGCCTATTTTTCGATCACGCATAAGAGTTTGTAGAGATGCCTCCCAGCTAAAGTAAATTGAGTGGCTAATCTATGAATTATTGCTCTATCTCTTTTATTGGCTAATTGCAGGTATTCTCTCACTTCTAGATACCTCCTTATATCTACATACCATTTTCCTTCACCCTCTAGGTCTACATGTGCTACTACTAATCCTTCATAGCACGGAATTTTATTCCTCATTAGGATAACTAACTAAGTCAACTTTTGATCACCCTTTTCCTATAGAGACACCAGTGTGGCTTGGGAATCGGCCATCTGATTCTAGGCTTGAGGCATGTGCTTCATGGTCACCTTATCAAAAATTAACTAATAGTTTCTTTATATATGCCAAGTATAGCCTCAATTTTCCTTCCTTTAATTCCTATTCAACTTTAATATAAGAGACCACTAGCATCGAATCTCTAATTACCTCTTCTTTCTTTGCCCTAATAACTATCAATGCTTCTAGGCCACAAATGTAGGCTTTAGATTCAGATATGTAGAGATCTTGTATTTTACTATGTCTCTATCAATTCTCAGTATATCTTTATAAGACTAGGCAAATGGTTCTTGGTACTTTATTAATAAGGCTATAAATTTATCTCTTTTTTCTTGGGTTAAATCTTCAGCTAACTTCATGTCTTTAGGATTATCTGGTGTACCCAAATTAATAGAGATCGATTTTAATGCATTAACAGAAACAGATTCTGAATGATTATGAATGCCATGCATATGCCCATTAGAATAAACATCAAACAAGTAAGCAAAAGAACTGGTCATGTAATTGATCTTTGCCTCAAAATCTTCATTAAGTACATCAAAATTGGAAACATCAGTATCACTACTGTGAGCATTGCAAAAGACAGACTCAAACTTAGGAGTATAGCTTTAGGTGTTTGGCTTTCCATGCAGTCCTTAGATCAACTCAACTCAACTCAACTCAACTAAGCCTTTATCCCAAAAAATTTGGGGTCGGCTATGTGGATTCGCTTTCTCCACTCTAAACGATTTTGGGTTAAATCCTCAGAAATTTGTAATACTTCTAGGTCATGTTGTACTACTCTCCTCCAAGTCAATTTAGGTCTACCCCTTTTTTTCTTTATATCCTCTAACCTAATGTGCTCTACTTGTCTAACTGGAGCCTCCGTATGTCTACGCTTCACATGACCAAACCACCTCAATCTCCCTTCTCTCAACTTATCCTCAATTGGTACCACTCCTACCTTTTCTCTAATACTCTCATTATGGACTTTATCTAGTCTAGTATGGCCACTCATCTACCTTAACATTCTCATCTTTGCAACTCTTATCTTAGACGCATACGACTCCTTCAATGCCCAACACTCACTACCATATAACACAGCCGGTCGTATGGCCTACGGTAAAATTTTCCTTTCAACTTATTGGGAATCTTGCGATCATATAAAACTCTCGTGGCACGTCTCCACTTCAACCATCCGGCTTTAATCCTATGACTAACATCCTCCTCACATCCCCCATCTACTTGAAGGACTGAGCCGAGATATTTAAAGTGATTACTTTGGGACAGTACCACTCCATCCAAGCTAACTCCTTCTCTATCGCCAGTTTGGCCTTCACTGAACTTGTAATGTATGTATTCTGTCTTCGTTCTACTTAACTTAAAACTCTTTGACTCTAGAGTACTTTTCCAAAGCTCTAGCTTTCTATTGACTCCTTCTCGCGTCTCATCTATCAGAACAATATCATCCGTAAACATCATGCACCAAGGAATACTCTCTTGTATATGTTTTGTCAATTCATCTAAAACTAATGTAAAAAGGTAAGGGCTTATAGCTGATCCTTGGTGTAATCCAATTGAGATCGGAAAATCTCTTGTGTCGCCTCCCACTGTGCGCACAATAGTACTTGCTCCTTCATACATATCTTTCAACACTTGTATGTACCTAATAGATATCCTCTTTTGTTCTAACACACTCCATAGGACATCTCTTGGAACACTATCATAAGCCTTCTCCAAATCAATAAAAACCATGTGTAGATCTTTCTTCACATCTCTATATTTCTCCATCAAGCTTCTAATGAGAAAGATAGCTTCCATAGTTGAACGACCGGGCATGCAGCCAAATTGATTGAGAGAGATAGAAGTATCACGAAGTAGTCGATGCTCCACAACTCTCTCCCACAACTTCATAGTATGGCTCATGAGTTTAATTCCCCTATAGTTCGAGCAACTTTATATGTCTCCCTTATTTTTAAAAATAGGTACTAAAATACTCCTCCTCCATTCATCAGGCATTTTCTTTGAGTTTAGGATCTTATTAAATAATTTAGTTAACCATGCCACTCCCATATCTCCCAAGCACTTCCACACTTCAATTGGTATTCCATCGGGTCCACAGGCTTTACCCACTTTCATTCTCTTAAGTGCTTCCTTTACTTCTAAAGATCTAATCCTTCTAGTATAATTCACATTCTTTTCTATCGTTCTATAGTCTATATTCACGCTATTACCATTTTGACTATTATTAAAGATATCATTAAAATAATTTCTCCATCTTTCTTTAATGTCCTCATCTTTCACCAACACTTTTCCTTCTTTATCCTTAATGCACCTAACTTGATTGAGATCTTGACATTTCCTTTCTCTCCTTCTTGCTAATCTATAAATATCTTTCTCCCCTTCTTTAGTTCTAAGTATCTCATATAACTTTTCAAAGGCCTGTACTCTTGCTTGACTAACTGCCTTTTTTGCCTCTTTCTTTGCCATCTTGTACTGTTCATATGGCTCATTATTATCACATTTAGGCAATTTCTTATACCATTCTCTTTTTCTCTTCACTGCCTTTTGTACTTCCTCATTCCACCACCATCTCTCTTTTGAGGGTGGTCCATGTCCTTTAGACTCTCCAAGTACTTTTCTAACTACTTCTCTAATTTTTGATGCCATCTGTATCCACATATCATTGGCCTCCATATTCAGCTTCCATGCTTCAGACTCGAGAAGCTCATTTTTGAACTTTACCTAAACCATAACTCTTGATCTGTCCCTTCATCTCAAGAAAAGTCACTAGGCTATCTATACTTTTTCTTAGGCCTATGCTAGGAAAAAAACTTCATCCCTTTCTTTACAGTAGCCACTTTTGGATCCATTTAGTTTTCATAGATCTCAGCAACTTGAAAACCAGACACTAGTGGAACTAAACCATCTAGTTGCAATGCAACTACCTCCTCATTAGAATCAATCCAAACATCCAAAGGACCCTCATCATATCTAAAATTATCACAAATGTCAACAACCATTATAGATTGAGGTTCATTAGGCTTCGGATGGGTTGGATAAAGTCAATAATCCCATCAGGGTTATTTGGAGTGGTGGAGATTATATAGAAACCTAGTAAATGTGGAAAATTTGATTAGGCATAGGGTTGGTGCGGATGTTTGGTTAATTTTCTGGGTCGATTAGTTTTTTAGTATCAATTAGGTCTTAGATATCATGCTTAAGTTGGAAGTATCATTAATGTCATGATCGTGGGTTTGGTGGAATTAGCAATATTGGTTGATATTATAGCTAGGTGGGAGTGGATTTGGTAGTGGTCTGGATACTAAGAGTTACTAGAAGTCTTGAGCTTTGAGACGTTCGAAAACTTTAGATAAGGGTTAGTTGAAAAGGGAAAATCTCCTTAGGGTGTGAGACACAATTTGAACCTCAATAACTTTAATGCCACTTAATTGGCCTACCTCAAGGCCTCTTTCCAAGGTTGATAACAATTTTCTCTTCCTGCTCAAACATCTTGGCATTAAAGGTTTCATTAAGTATGGCCATAGTTTCTTCCATCTTAAGTAGTGCAGGTGAAATCCTTACTAGTCTCTTCCCTTCCCTAACCCAAGTGACCTGATCAAAAGTTTGTTTTGTGTTTTTCAAGGCTATGTTTGCTCAAAAAAAAAAAAAAAGAATTGAACGGTTAACCTAAACATGCTATGCACATGAATGCAATGCAGAATAAACTCTTTTTTCTTTTCTTTTTTTTTTTTTGCCTTTACCTTTACAAAATCAAAACTGAACCATACCAATAGGACCAAAATTGAACCAAAATCAAACCATATAAGCTCAACTAAAGTCAAACCAAATACTAAATCAAAACTGAAAAGAACATCTCCAGAACTGAATCTTCGCCCCCTTATACCTCCAACTCTCACATGCAAGTAGGGAAAAAAAATTCCATCCTAGGCTACGATACACTGGACACACCAACAGGGGGTGGTCCAGGACGATCCTTCCCCTTATAAACAAATGATTCATATCCTTAAAGTTTAACCATAAGTAAGCATCCTCTTGCTTAACATAGGTTTTGAAATGGACTTGGGCCTATACACACATTGAGTTTATACATAGACCTAGGTTCATCTCAACTGTTACTAGAACTTATGGTTTGAATAGTAAGGTTATAAATCTAGAACAACAAAAATTTACGGGATACCTAAAGCTGAAATCTATGGCTCATGGGCTTCATCGGGTAGGAAAAGATTTACCCATGCGAGAGCTTGTCCTTTAAACACAATAGCCGGAACTGTGACTCTTTTATATACTCAAAGGTACAGGCATGGGGTGCTAGCATTCACCAATTCATCATAGCTCGAGTGAAACTATGGTTTCCTTGGCTAATACTGTGACACCCCTTACCCGTCTACAGTATATCCGAGTAAGATATGTCACACGGTGTACCGGAACACTCTATTTTTTCTTAATCATTTTTATTCTTCCTTAATTTATTTTTATCATAGTTTTGAATATAATTTGTGAAATATAATTCATTTAAGTCATTTATTGAAATTATAATTTATTTGAGGTTCCGAAAATTTTATAGAAAATCCGGCAGAGTACCGGCTAAAAATGGAGAAAACAGTTCTTCGGAACCTGTGAAAAACACTTCCAATAATCATATCCAATCATTCTCAAACTCCAATATCAAAATCTCAATATTTTTTTCAACAACATCTCCATTTCTCAATCATTCATTTCTCATGGTACTCATATATAAGCAATAAATAAATACTCAAATTTTCCATTCATAACCACAATTTTCATTATTTACATGAACATCAAAATACATTACATAAATTTCAATTACACAAAAGAAAATAAAAGTTAGTTACAAAATACCAAAATGAAACCTGGTGTCCTACCAATGCACTGAAGATGGTGAGGTGACACGGACACTATGCAGAGCTGCAGGAGTTCTCACCCAGTCTGTGGTGTACTGGGCTCTCGGTCAGTATCTCCAGAACCTACATGTGGCAAAAGCAACGCGCTAAGCAATAATGCTTAGTGGTGCCAATAATAAAATAAAAAGAAATAACAGGAAGTAAATATGCAGTGAATGTATTGATGTCTCATTGCAAATAAATTTTCGATGAGTATTTGTAGTCTTATTTATTTTGTACTTGTTATATTCATTATTTCATTAAATTTATCCACTTTCATTTTTGGTTGCCCAAGTAACCTATACTGGACGACTGGACTGGATAAATGGGTAAACTGGCACTGGGTATTAAGTACCTCGGGCCGTCACATCATCGGTCACATATGTATCTCCCGGTTTGCAACAGAACAACTAATAAGCTGTAATAACATTAGGCACAAGGCCAAGTCTCAACACAATGTCAGAATGGCTAAAAGCCATGAAATCACAGAATGGCATAATGCCATGTGCGATCGCTAATCAACCCTATTGGCATGCCAAGCTATCCAAACCAATCTTGTTAGGTATACTAGGGCATTTCACACTTTTAAATTTCACAATTTTTGGAATTTAAGTTTTAGTGTTACTATTCCATTCATTGGTCAACAAAAATGTTGACTTTTGCATAGACAATAGGTACATTGGTTTTAATACTCCCAACATACCACATTTTGCATTCAAAATTTGTTGGTATTGGTTGCCAATACCATTTCTAAGTTTGAAGTTAATGGGGCAGAATTTTCAGTTTTGATACCTTATTTTTACTGTTCCATTAGTTACTGTTGCAGTGGGAATTTGGAAAAATGATAAACATGAAAGTTGTTCCTTATTTTGTCTAGTTGAATTTCTTTTTTTGAATCACTCCATTTGGAGTTTTGTAGCTCAAGTTATGGTCCAAAAACCACAACTGGCCGGATTGGAATTTTTCTGGACTGACCATATCTACGAAAGTGAAGAATCAGTAACTCCCTTGTTGGATAGGTTCTGGTCATAATTTGGGGTAGGTTTCTTCATGAAAGTTGTTGGTCTATATCTTAGCTTGTTGCTGGTAAAAGTTCAGGTCAATTGGGCCATTCTACACTGAGTTATGGCCAAATGAACAATCACTGTTCATTTGGTCATTCTGCAGAGACAGATTGCAGGACACCCGGATTGGAGCAAGGTTTTAGTCCACCTGGTTTGGTCTTATGGGCATGGTTTCTTCACCAAAGTTGTGCCATTATGAGTCTAGTTTCATGTCCAATTGGCCAAACACCAATTGAACCTCTACAATTCAAGTTATGGCTGCCCAAACCTGCTGGACTCATGTCCAATTCTACAGGTCACCTAGGGCAGCCACACTAAACCTAAATCCCATCACTAAACACTCTTCATTTCTTGTTTTCCAATAACCAAATGGTCACTAATTGACCATTAAAATGTTCCTACACCATTATAGGAGCTAAACTCCAATTTGCTCAAAACCCTAAATTCTCAACTTCTCTATTCTTCCATTAACCTACAATTTAATGTGCTAAATGTTAAGTTCATATCAATGGCAGCTTATATACTCATTTAATCCAAAGAAATCATCAAAAATATAATAAATCCATGGCTGCCAAAAATATAAAATGAGTACATCAAAGGTTTTCATTTGAATTTCTTATAAATTTCAAGTTAAATCAACTTCCTAGTCATGAATTTAAAGAGAGAAAAAGATATTGGACACTAACCTTATTAAAGCTCCCACTTGAGCTTGTCAATCTTCAAGATTTCTCCCTCTAATGGCTGTCTAAATATGATTTAGGGTGTGAGGATAAATTTTAGTGAAGTGAGGATTAGGTTTTATGGTGTAAAGGGTGAGGTTTTAGCAAGAAAAAGAGAAAGCTTTAATGGAGATAGTGAGGGAAAGAGAGGCTGCCGGAAATTGAAGGAGATGAGCAGAAATTTTTTTCAATTTTTAACTCTTTTTTGTGCTTTTTAATTGATTTAAAGGTGCTTGTTAAAAATTGATTGGTGGAGCTCTTTTTAAAGACATCATATGATGTCATAATTAAGTATTTTCCTTCATTTTATTTTCTTCTTTTCTCTACTCATTTTCAATTCAATTTTTAGCAATATTTATTCACATTTTATGTTATAATAATTATTTACTTAACTGGACAAGTCGGCCAAAAATCACCTCTGAAGGCGAAATGACCAAAATGCCCTCCGTTTGGCTTAACAGACTAAAATTGTCTGTACCGATTGAAAAATTTTTCTAAATATTTTCTTGGCATTCTAATGCCATTGGAACCTCAATGACCCTTCTCTGGAGTCTCCAAAATTATTTTATGAATTTTCCCCTAGGTCTAGGGCTCCTAGTTGCGAGAATCGCAACTTCCTACTAGGTTACCCATCGCTTGGGCACCGGCTCATTTGACTTAGTTGTATTTTATTTCTAAAATTTTTTCTAAATTTTTCTTATTAATATTTGAGTTAATTATGGTTCTTCACTTTAATTTAAATATTTTTCTGGACGTTCTAGGTATCCGACCGACAATCGTCACCTAAGCAGAGAATGTACGAGTCGCCACGGAGGGTGTTACAACTCTTCCCCTCTAATTTAAATTTCGTCCTCGAAATTTACCTGATGCAAACAGTTGAGGGAACTGTTGCATCATCGTCTCTTCATTTTCCCATATTGCCTCTTCGGTATTGTGGTGCCTCCAAAGTACTTTCACCAGTGGAATCTGCTTATTCCTCAACTCTTTCACTTCTCGAGCCAGGATTCGTATGGGTTCTTCTTCATATGTCAAATCCGGTTGTACTTCAATTTCTTCCATGGAGATGACATGTGAAGGATCTGAGCGGTATCTTCTTAGCATAGACACGTGGAACACATTGTGGATCTTGTCCAGCTCTGGTGGTAAAGCTAGCCTATAGGCCACTGGACCCACACGTTCAATGACTTCATATAGGCCAATGGACCTAGGGCTTAACTTACCTTTTCTTCCAAACCTCAGTACCTTCTTCCATGGTGACACTTTGAGGAACACTTTGTCGCCAACCGCATATTCTATTTCTTTTCTCTTCAAGTCGGCATAGGATTTACCTGTCTGCGAGGCAACCTTGATTGGCTTTGATTAGTTTTACCTTCTCCTCGATCTGTTTCACTGTGCGGCCCTACCAGTTTATCTTCACCCAATTCAGTCCAAAGACTGCTGAGTTCTACATTTCCTCCCATACAATGCTTCATACGGGCCATTTGGATGCTAGCTTGGTAGCTATTGTTGTATGCAAATTACGCGATGGGAGGTATCTATCCCAACTTCCCTCAAACTCAATGACACAACTCCTCAGCATATCCTCAAGGACCTAACATATATTTCATGTTATTATTACCATTTCAGTTCAATATGTGTATTAGTTTAATTGGTTTCAATTGGTTACCTGGATTACTCTTTCTGATTGCCCATTCGTCTGAGGATGGAAAGTTGTGCTGAAGTGGAGTTGTGTACCCAAGGACTCATGCAACTTCTTCCAAAATCTCGATGTAAACCTTGGGTCTCGATCAGATATGATGGAAAGTGGAATTCCATGTAGTCTAACTATCTCACTGATATACAATTCTGCTAACTTCTCCAGTGAGTAGTCAGTTCTAACTGGCAAAAAGTGTGCTGACTTCGTCAATCTATCTACTATCACCCATACTGCATCATGTTTCTTTTGGGTGAGAGGTAGACCACTTACAAAATCCATGGTGACTCGATCCCATTTCCATTCAGGTATACGTATAGGCTGCAGCAAACCTGATGGAACTTGATGTTCTGCCTTGACTTGCTGACATGTCAAGCATTTAGTCACATAGTCAGCTATGTCCTTCTTCATACCAGGCCACCAATACTGAAGCTTTAGATCATGATACATCTTTGTACTTCCTGGGTGCATAGCATAAACACTGGCATGTGCCTCTTTCAGAATACTGGCTTTCAATTCCCCATTATCTGGTACACATACTCTTCCTTTGTAGTACAGACACCCATCTGCTTTCACCTCATATTCAGTTGCTTTTCCCTCTGAGATTTTGCTCATAATAGCCATTAACTTTTCATCTGCCTTTTGCCCATCTAAAATCTGCTGTAGCAGGTTTGGCCTCACTTGCAACTCAGCCAAAATAGCTCCATCTCGAACCAAAGATAGACGGGTATTCAATGATCTCAAAGCTGTGATGGATTTTCTGCTCAAAGCATCAGCAACTACATTTGCCTTCCCAGGATGGTAGTCAATTACACAATCATAGTCTTTCAGGAACTCAATCCACCGTCTCTGTCTAAGGTTGAGCTCCTTCTAGGTTGGCAAGTATTTCAGGCTTTTGTGGTCTGTGTAAATGTAGCACTTTTCACCATATAAGTAATGCCTCCATATCTTCAGTGCGAAGATAATTGCTGCAAGCTCTAGATCATGGGTAGGGTAATTCTGTTCATGTGGCCTTAGGTCTGCGGAAGCATAAGCGACCACCTTCCCCTCTTGCATCAATACACACCCTAACCCATTATGAGAGGCATCACTGTAGACCATAAAGTCCTTTCCTGACACTGGCTGTGTTAACACTGGTGCCTCTGTCAACATAGCCTTCAACTTCTCAAAACTGGTCTGACACTTATCATTCCAGTCAAATCTAACATTCTTGTGTAACAACTTGGTCATTGGAGCAGCTATTAAGGAAAATCCCTTCACAAATTTTCTGTAATACCCAGCTAGCCCCAAGAAGCTTCTGACCTCAGTTGTATTTTTGGGAGGCTTCCATTCCATCACTGCTTCTATTTTCTTGGGATCCACTCTAATCCCATCAGCTGACACTATGTGTCCAAGGAATGCAATCTCATTCAACCAGAAGTCACATTTGGACAACTTAGCATACAGCTTCTTTTCTCTCAAGGTTTGCAGAACAATCCTCAAATGCTCATCATGTTCTTCCCTGGTCTTGGAATACACCAAAATATCATCAATAAAGACCACTATGAACCGATCTAGGTATGGATGGAAGATACGGTTCATAAGGTCCATGAATACTGCTGGTGCATTTGTTAGGCCAAAGGGCATCACTAGGAACTCATAATGCCCATTTCGGGTCCTGAATGCAGTCTTTGGCACATCTGCATCCTTCACCCTCAATTGATGATATCCTGATCTGAGATCAATTTTAGAAAATACTCCTGCTCCCTTCAACTGATCAAATAGATCATCAATTCTAGGCAACGGATATTTGTTCTTCACAGTCACTTTATTCAACTGCCGGTAATCGATGCATAACCTCAAAGTCCCATCCTTCTTTTTCACAAACAGCACTAGAGCTCCCCATGGTGACACACTGGGACGTATGAAATCCCTTATCTAGTAACTCCTGTAACTGGATTTTCAGTTCCTTCAATTCTGTGGGCGCCATCCTATAAGGAGCAATAGAGACTGGTGCTGTACCCGGCAGTGTCTCAATAGCAAATTCAACTTCCCTTTCTGGTGGCAAACCAGGCAATTCTTCAGGGAACACATCTGGGAAGTCTTTTGCTGTGGGTATGTCACACAGATTTGGCTTAGCCTGCCTAGTATCCACCACATATGCTAGGTAGGCTTCACAGCCTTTTCTCATCAGTTTTCTTGCAGCTATGGCTGAGATAACATTGGACAGGAAATCTGTCCTTTCACCCACAACAGTGATCTCATTACCCTCAGAAGTTTTCAGAGAAATTCTCTTCAATTTTCAATCAACTATTGCCTGATGACGTGACAACCAGTCCATTCCCAAAATCACGTCAAACTCATGGAAGGGCAACTCAATTAGATCTGCCAAGAATTCATACCCCTGAATCCTTAACGGGCAACCCTTGTACACTTTGTTCACCACTACACTGTGGCCCAACGGATTAGTGACCAGAATGTCTTGGTCACTCTCCCCTACTAGTATCCCCCTTTCTACTGGTAGGTTGATGCAGATGTATGAATGAGTGGATCCTGGATCTACTAATGCATGCACAGATGTATTGTAGAGGGAGAACGTGCACCTGATGACGTCCGGGGCATCTTGCTCCTCCTGGGCTCTCATGGCATAGGCTCTGGCAGGTGGTCTGCTCTCAAGCCTCTCTGCTGGCTCAGATGCAAGCCTCTGTGATGGTCCCACTGCCTCAGATTTGCCAGATTTCCTACCCCTTTGTGGTGCGAGCGGTGCATGCGCTTGTGTTGGAGCAACAGTAGTAGTTCTGCGTGGGCGGTTCCTCAACCGATGCTCTGTTGACCCACACCTTAGCGAGCACCGTCACTCTCCAACACTCCCCCTTATGCCACTTCAGGCAATGTGGACATGCGAGTTCTTGGGCTGGTCCTGAACCCCATCCTCGGAGAGCGCCCCGATGGTGTGGGTGACCTCTCCTAGGGGTAAACTGTGGCCTGGGCCCTTGAGACTAACCCTGACCTTGTGGTTGACCTGAACTCTGTACAGGTGGACCTTTGAACTTTTTCGCAGGTGCAGGAGATGAACTAGACTGACCTGGGCCCCTCTTCTGCTGTCTTTCCCTTCTAGTCTGCTCACTTATTCTTACTTTTTCAACTTTTATTGCAGCTTCCACTAACTTGGTGAAGTCTGTGATTCCCAAGGCAGTGATCATGATCTTTATATTGTCATTTAATCCCTCTTCAAATCTCTTACACCTTTCAGTTTCATTAGGGACTATCTCCCTTCCGTAGCGGCTCAATCTGACAAATTCCTTTTCATACTCGGCCACTGTCAGCTGTCTCTGCCTCAGGTTAATGAACTCTCTTCTTCTCTCTTCCAGGTATACACTACCCACATATTTCTTCTTGAATTCGGAGAGGAAGAAGTCCCAAGTTATTACTTCTGGCTGTACTTCACTGGACACCGTATCCCACCATTCATATGCATCATCTTGCAATAGAGATACAACAGCTTCTAGATTTTGTTCTGGAGTGCAGTGGAGTTGTTTTAAAACTCTGCCTGTTCTGTTCAACCAATTTTCGGCTACAACAGAATCATCTTCTCTCTTACTAAAGAAGTCCACTGCTCCAAATTTTCTCAATTTTTCCAGGTGTGATTTTGGTTGTGGAGGTGGTGGTGGTGGTGGCATTACCCCAACCATTTGTTTGAAGAATTCGGCCATTTGCTGGAACACGGCCTGTGGAGGTTGAGCAGGCTCTGATGGAGCTAGTGGAGCAGGTTCTCCCCTACCCCCAGTCTCAGCTGCTGCAGGTGGAGCATGACTCTCCACTTCCTCCTCAACTGCCCTCTGTGATGTAGGGTCCATATCATATTCAAAATAACAAAGACAACAAATCTGCATTAGTGTTACCTCGATTCTTACAAATGCAATGCATGGTATGGACTCAATCTAGGCCCAGAAACGCCTAAACCGTGCTCTGATACCACTAAATGTGACACCCCTTACCCGTCTACAGTATATCCGAGTAAGATATGTCACACGGTGTACCGGAACACTCTATTTTATCTTAATCATTTTTATTCTTCCTTAATTTATTTTTATCATAGTTTTGAATATAATTTGTGAAATATAATTCATTTAAGTCATTTATTGAAATTATAATTTATTTGAGGTTCCAAAAATTTTATAGAAAATCCGGCAGAATACCGGCTAAAAATGGAGAAAACAGTTCTTCGGAACCTGTGAAAAACACTTCCAATAATCATATCCAATCATTCTCAAACTCCAATGTCAAAATCTCAATATTTTTTTCAACAACATCTCCATTTCTCAATCATTCATTTCTCATGGTACTCATATATAAGTAATAAATAAATACTCAAATTTTCCATTCATAACCACAATTTTCATTATTTACATGAACATCAAAATACATTACATAAATTTCAATTACACAAAAGAAAATAAAAGTTAGTTACAAAATACCAAAATGAAACCTAGTGTCCTACCAATGCACTGAAGATGGTGAGGTGACACGGACACTATGCAGAGCTGCAGGAGTTCTCACCCAGTCTGTGGTCTACTGGGCTCTCGGTCAGTATCTCCAGAAGCTACGCGTGGCAAAAGCAATGCGCTAAGCAATAATGCTTAGTGGTGCCAATAATAAAATAAAAAGAAATAACAGGAAGTAAATATGCAGTGAATGTATTGATGTCTCATTGCAAATAAATTTTCGATGAGTATTTGTAGTCTTATTTATTTTGTACTTGTTATATTCATTATTTCATTAAATTTATCCGCTTTCGTTTTTGGTTGCCCAAGTAACCTATACTGGATGATTGGACTGGATAAACGGGTAAACTGGCACTGGGTATTAAGTACCTCGGGCCGTCACACCATCGGTCACATATGTATCTCCGATTGTGCAATGAGCGCTAATAAGTTTTGTAATAACATTAGGCACAAGGCCAAGTCTCAACATAATGTCAGAATGGCTAAAAGCCATGAAATCACAGAATGGCATAATGCCATGTGCAGTACTGCTAACTGAACCCTATTGGCATGCCAAGCTATCCAAACCAATCTTGTTAGGTATACTAGGGCATTTCACACTTTTAAATTTCATAATTTTTGAAATTTAAGTTTTAGTGTTACTATTCTATTCATTGGTCAATAAAAATGTCGACTTTTGCATAGACAATAGGTACATTGGTTTTAATACTCCCAACATACCACATTTTGCATTCAAAATTTGTTGGTATTGGTTGCCAATACCATTTCTAAGTTTGAAGTTAATGGGGCAGAATTTTCAGTTTTGATACCTTATTTTTACTGTTCCATTAGTTCTTTATTGCGGTGGGAATTTGGAAAAATGATAAACATGAAAGTTGTTCCTTATTTTGTCTAGTTGAATTTCTTTTTGAATCACTCCATTTGGAGTTTTGTAGCTCAAGTTATGGTCCAAAACCACAACTGGCGGCCGGATTGGAATTTTTACGGGTGACCATATCTATAGTGCGATGAGCGAATCGCAACTCCCTTGTTAGATAGGTTTTGGTCATAATTTTGGGTGGGTTTCTTTGTAACACCCTAGGCAAATCCCACATCGGCAAAACACGGGAGAGATGCTGGGTTTATAAGTTGGTGGTTCGTAACCCCTATTGACGCGTTTTAAAACCATGAGGGTTTCGGCCCAGAGCGGACAATATCACTAGTGGGCCGGGCCATTACATTTGTGGTATCAGAGCCGCTCCGCGTGCAACCTTGAGTGATGGTGGGGCAAACCTCAGTGAGGACGCTGAGTCCCATAAGGGGGGTGGATTGTAACACCCTAGGCAAATCCCACATCGGCAAAACACGGGAGATCTTTGGGTTTATAAGTTGGTGGTTCGTAACCCCTATTGGCGTTTTAAAGCGGTGAGAGCTTCGGTCAGGCGGACAATATCACTAGTGGGCGGGCCATTACATTTGGCCATTACATTTGGCCCGGCCCACTAGTGATATTGTCCGCTCTGGACCGAAGCTCTCACGGTTTTAAAACGCGTCAATAGGGGTTACGAACCACCAACTTATAAATCCAGCATCTCTCCCGTGTTTTGCCGATGTGGGATTTGCCTAGGGTGTTACAATTCTTCCCCTCTAAATAAAATTTCGTCCTCAAAATTTACACAGTGTAATTAATCGAGGGACCGCTATCTCCTTGTCTTTTCACCTTTTTGTGTTATAATACTTTACCTTTTTCTTTAGTATGTCTTATTAATTCTAGTTCTACAATCTTATCCTTATCTCGATTTACTATTGGAAATACATAGTTCTATACAATAGTCCCAAGTTGGTACTATAATCTGCAGCTTACAGCACAAACATCAAGAGCATTGCATAATCACCACGGTATAATCCCAATAGACTAACTCTTTTTTTTTTTTCTCAACCAGTTCTGTACTCATCTTCTTTCGTCTCATATATAGCCTCCTTCTCATTTCCATCTATTATCTTTGATACAATCCTTTTCAGTTGATAATCTACCATAACCTTATGGTTCAAAGGGTTGGTGACAAGTATGTCATCTTCTGACCCATTTATCGGTATCCTCTTTCAACATGAGGTACAATGCATATATAGGGGTGAACATAGTTAGGGTCTATCAATGCATACTTAAAGGTATTATAATTAGGAAATGTACCTCTGATAACATCTACCGGATTTGGCTCCTCTCGAGCCATAGCGTACACGCGGGATGCTACTTCAGCCTCGGGGTGTTCTATAGTCTTAGAAGCTCTTTGTGATGTACCAGCTACCTCTGGTCTCATCGGTCTTCTACCCCTCTGTACTGTCGGGGCAGACTTCTGAGTCTGTGGTGGAGCTGTGGGAGCACTCCTCCATGGGCAATCTCTAAAAAAAAATGCTCTATGGACCCACATCTGAAACATCCACCCGTTAGTAATCTACACTTTCCTCTGTGGTTCTTCCTATAATGTGTACAAACTGGCATCGGGATTGATCTCCGTGCTATAGGACCCACAGAATTGTCAATTGATACACTCATCTGACCTCCTCTCCTCGGGGCAAATCAGAACCTCTGCCTCTGTTCTCTACTCTGAATCTAACCCTGAGACCCCCTGGGTCTCTTGCTCTCTGTAGCAGCTACGCTGGACTGGCCAGGTCCAGACCCTCTCTTGCACTGCCTGTCTCTCCTAAACTGCTCATCATTTCTAACTCTCTCTACTGGGGTCCTATATACTAGCTGGGGAGGTGGTGGCATAGCTCCAGTGACCTGACGGAGCAATTGAGTCATTTGCTCTAGGAAGGCCTGTTGTGTCCTTACTAAAGTACCCAACGATGGTTCTGCTCTACTGCTACTGCGCCCCTGACTAAACGCAGGTACAAGTGCGTGACTCTCTACCTCTTCCTCTATTAGTTTTGGAGACCCGTGCTCTGACGGATCGGATGCCATCGATCCTATAAAACAGATAAAAAAAAATAGATCTGCATTATTGTCACCTCGACTCTATCTAAAGGCCCATGCATGTGATGCAACTATTTCTTTCTATCTATCTAGGTCTAGGACCGCCTAAACCTCTGCTCTGATACCACTAAATGTAATGGCCCGGCCCACTAGTGATATTGTCCGCTCTGGGCCGAAGCCCTCACGGTTTTAAAACGCGTCACTAGGGGTTACGAACCACCAACTTATAAACCCAGCATCTCTCCCGTGTTTTGCCGATGTGGGATTTGCCTAGGGTGTTACATTCTTCATGAAAGTTGTTGGTCTATATCTTAGCTTGTTGCTGGTAAAATTTCAGGTCAATTGGGCCATTCTACATTGAGTTATGGCCAAATGAACAATCACTGTTCATTTGGTCATTCTGCAGAGACAGATTGCAGGACACTCGGATTGGAGCAAGGTTTTGGTCCACTTGGTTTGGTCTTATGGGCATGATTTCTTCACCAAAGTTGTGCCATTATGAGTCTAGTTTCATGTCCAATTGGCCAAACACCAATTGAACATCTACAATTCAAGTTATGGCTGCCCAAACCTGCTGGACTCATGTCCAATTCTGCAGGTCACCTAGGGCAGCCACACTAAACCTAAATCCCATCACTAAACACTCTTCATTTCTTATTTTCCAATAACCAAATGGTCACTAATTGACCATTAAAATGTTCCTACACCATTATAGGAGCTAAACTCTAATTTGCTCAAAATCCTAAATTCTCAATTTCTCTATTCTTCCATTAACCTACAATTTAATGTGCTAAATGTTAAGTTCATATCAAGGGCAGCTTATATACTCATTTAATCCAAAGAAATCATCAAAAATCTAATAAATCCATGGCTGCCAAAAATATAAAATGAGTACATCAAAGGTTTTCATTTGAATTTCTTATAAATTTCAAGTTAAATCAACTTCCTAGTCATGAATTTAAAGAGAGAAAAAGATATTGGACACTAACCTTATTAAAGCTCCCACTTGAGCTTGTCAATCTTCAAGATTTCTCCCTCTAATGGCTGTCTAAATATGATTTAGAGTGTGAGGATAAATTTTAGTAAAGTGAGGATTAGGTTTTATGGTGTAAAGGGTGAGGTTTTAGTAAGAAAAAGAGAAAGCTTTAATGGAGATAGTGAGGGAAAGAGAGGCTGCCGGAAATTGAAGGAGATGAGCAGAAATTTTTTTCAATTTTTAACTCTTTTTTGTGCTTTTTAATTGATTTAAAGGTGCTTGTTAAAAGTTGATTGGTGGAGCTCTTTTTAAAGACATCATATGATGTCATAATTAAGTATTTTCTTTCATTTTCTTTTCTTCTTTTCTCTACTCATTTTCAATTCAATTTTTAGCAATATTTATTCACATTTTATGTTATAATAATTATTTACTTAACTGGACAAGTCGGCCAAAAATCACCTCTGAAGGCGAAATGACCAAAATGCACTCCGTTTGGCTTAACAGACCAAAATTATGCATCAGATTGAAAAATTTTTCTAAATATTTTCTTGGCATTCTAATGCCATAGGAACCTCAATGACCCTTCTCTGGAGTCCCCAAAATTATTTTATGAATTTTCCCCTAGGTCTAGGGCTCCTAGTTGCAAGAACCGTAACTTCCTACTAGGTTACCCATCGCTTGGGCACCAGCTCATTTGACTTAGTTGTATTTTATTTATAAAATTTTTGCTAAATTTTTCTTATTAATATTTGAGTTAATTATGGTTTCTCACTTTAGTTTAAATATTTTTCTGGACGTTCTAGCTGTCCGGACCAACACTGGTCACCGGAACAGTAGAATGTACGGAGTCGCTACCGGGAGGGTGTTACAAATACTAGCGGGGCTAAAAAGGGTAAGGGTGATCCATGTGATAATATAGTGCAATACAAAAAGTTTAATAGAGGAATAATATTAGACTATAGAAACATTTTGGAGTG
This sequence comes from Hevea brasiliensis, assembly GCF_030052815.1. Lineage (NCBI taxonomy): Eukaryota > Viridiplantae > Streptophyta > Magnoliopsida > Malpighiales > Euphorbiaceae > Hevea > Hevea brasiliensis. The sequence continues at coordinate 9,595,274 of NC_079493.1, read as the reverse complement.
ACTATCCATTTAGTCCCTAGTGGAGTCACCAAACTGTGGAATAGGGGGATCATAGTAAGGCGTGAGACGAAATATCATCTACTAGAATTATATAAAATATACCAGGTAATACCCAGGAAAGATGGTAGAGTCACAATGGTCTCACTTAAGTACTACCTCCTTAGACAATATTTCCTAGACATGTACTTCATACAATCCTAATAGAATCAAACTACTGGTAAGTAACGTCTTCCCATAACACTGCCACGGTACAAAGATTTATGCCCTGAAGGCATAGATAGACAGGAGTCGTCACCCGGGTAATAATCGGGACCTATTCTCTGTTTCTTCTGAGGGTCATGGATGGCAACTTACTTCTTGCAAAGTTTTCATAACCATCATTACCATAGCTTAATGTCTAGGTTCGGGATAGTGAGTACATAAGGGGAAGGCGTTAGGCACCCTTTACGCCTGGTTTAACCTCATTAATTCGAGTGCCAGTCTTCTACTAATATTTCTAAAAGTCTCGTTTATTATTCCTCAATTAAACTTTATCCTAAAAATACAATTTTAGTCCTACACATGCAAGTAATTCACAAAAGGGTTGCTGTTTATAAATAATTTTCATGCACAAGTAATTCCTATCTATGGGGTTGCTAATTATTTAAATGATATTTACCGGACGACTAAAATTAGTTTATTATTAAGAATTTAATTTACAACAAATTCAATTTCAAACAACCCTAAGTTTCTATTTAACCTAATTAATTTATTTTTCACCAAGTTACCCTAAGGATAACTAAACTAAATTAATTATGTACATGTGTAATTTATTCTAATATCACATAAGGCCCAAACAATCACAACCTAATAAAGATTTCTAACATGCAAATTTATTTTATAATTACCAAGTATTAAATTAAATTTATTTTATATGCCAAGGTTAGTTAAATTTATAAACAAGATTAATTTTAATTTACCAAGTATTTATTTACATTAATTATATGTAAAAATCAGTTAAATTAACAATAAAGTTAATTTTAATTTATCAAATAAAGATCCTATTATTACTACAATTTCATACTAACAATTATTTTAGGAATTCAGGGCTACTTACTTATTGGTAATTGCAGTTGCCATTGGGGTAAGTTACCCTTAAAAAAGGGCCTTATCTTCTAGTATGGTAATGATATCCCTGACTTACTCTCTTTTAGCTCCACATAAATGCCCTTTTTAGTACTTACCTTAGGGCTACTAACTAATTTTTCTTGTAATAATAAAAATAAAGAAAACTTAAAGAAAATAAAGGAAGTAAACAATTCACATTGGATTCTAATTTTAGTCTAGTAAAAGGTTAAGATTCCTAATTAGTTACGACTACCTAAGGGTCCAGGTCTTCTAACATATTCCAAACACTTCATAATACTTCTTGAATTAAAAAACATAAAAAAAAAAAATCAAATATCAATTGGAACCCAAAACAAATATAAGAACATGCATGAACATACAATTTTCAAATTTTGGCAGATTCATAGTAGCAAGAAATTTTATTTTTGAAAAATAGTTACACATGCCTAAAAATAATGAAAAAATTACAGAAGACAGCCAAAACAACATATAAGATCATAAAATTTATAGACCAAACAACACCCTAGCTAAATGGTCTACAGAAATCGTAACTTTTTCCAGTAACAGAATCGCACTACTTTTTTGTAAAATTCATAACTCATCAACCACAACAGATATGAATGTAAAACTAATTGAAAAAGATTCATAAGGTTCTAAACTTAATTTTAGATATGTTATTTGCACAAAAACGTTAAGAAACAATGGAGATATGAGCTTTATAAATTGAGTATGCTGCAAATCGGATTTTGTAGGAACCTTAATTTCAAATAGCCATAACTTACAAAATACAAAAGCTTTTTCCATGATTCTTGAGCCTAAAAGTAATAAAATTTCGTTTACAATATGAATATAATTTTTTTAAAATTTTTTCATATTCATAAGATAACAAAAAGTAATAAAAACATAGAAGACAAAAAACTGAATATGTGCAGAGTTGTGTATCCTTTCAAATTAAACATGATTATATGATTCACATGAACATGCAAGATAAATTAAAAGACAAAGAACATATAATTAAATATTACATGGTATAGATCTTGAAAAGAAAATAATGAAAATCAACATTCAAGAAATCTTGCAAGAAAATATTCTTGAAGAAAAGAAAAGAAACAAGAAAGAACCAAAAGAGTTTTTGAATATCTTTAAATTTTCTATAGCTCTAAAATATCTCTAAATAGCCCTGAATATTTCTAAATCTTTCTCTTTTTTTTTTTTTCCCCCTCTTCTTCCCTTCTCCTTTTTTCTCTATCCCAGTAGTGTATTTATAGGGTTTTGGGAGAGAAGTGTGGTAGGGTTTAGAATCCTAGGGTGATAAAATTTAGATAACGTAAACAACTAGGATTGCAGAATTTAAGTGAGACTGGAACATGAGTGAGGTGTTTTAACCAATAGGAAGAGAGAAAAAAAAGGGATTACACCAATAGGAAGTGAGAAAGAGAGTGGGGTCAAGGGCACGAAATTAATAATTCAGCTCCATGTAAGCTTATTGAAACAGATTTGAGATTTATGGAAATTAACCCTTTGTCTCGATGTAGTAGTGTAAGCGTGAATGATATCATATAAATGATCCGCCTCCTATCTTGAAGCACATCCAAAATTAAGAGTATCATCTGCAAAGAGAATGTTTGTGATTGCTAGAGCAACTCTAGAGATTTTCATCCCCCTCAATTCCCCAATCTCCTTTGCATTAGAAATAAGATTGGATAATGCCTAAGACATAAACAGAAATAAATATGGGGACAAAAGGTCTCCTTGTCTAAGACCCCTGGATGGAAAAAATGGATCAGAAGGCATGCCATTCACTAGAATAGAGAAATTAACAGTGGTAATACATTGCATTACAAGCTTTACCTAAGATTCTGCAAAACCAAATTGAATGAGCACTTTTTGCAAAAAAGAACACTCCAAAGGTTGTAAGCATTTTGCATGTCTAACTTGAGAGCAATAAAATGATTTTTTACTTTTAAAAGATTTTAGATGATAAAAGGCTTCATGGGCCACAATTATATTTTCTTGAATGCCTCTGTTAGGGATGAATGCAGCTTGATCATTATAAATGAGATGATGCATCCAAGGTTTTAGTCTATTCACAAAGTTTTAAAGATCATCTTGTACAAGAAATTGCAAAGGCTGATGGGTCTATATTGATTAATGGAACTTTGATTTTTACATTTTGGTATTAACACTATGTTTGTTCTATTAATCTTTGTGTTTGTTCTATTAATCTTTTTGAGCAAATAACCCCCTTCATAAAAACTTCTTGTAGCACTACAGACATCTTCACTCACAGTGTCCTAATTCTTCTGATAGAAGAGACTGGAGAAACCATCTGGTCTTGGAGCTTTCATTCCACCTAACTGAAACATAGCAGTCCTGATTTCTTCATCAGATATAGGAGCAGCTAAATGATCATTGATTTCTAGTGTAACTAACGTTGGGAGCAGGCTAACTACCTCTTCTTCCTTGCTACTACAAGGTGTATTGTACACCTTTTTGAAATATTCTTTAATGGCTTCCTTTATTTCATGATCATTTTCAACCCAAACTCCATCTTCTTTTTATAGTTTTAAAATGCAATTCCTCTATCTACATTGGATGGTTGTTAAATGAAAAAGCCTTGTGTTCCTATCTCCCACCTACAGCCATTGAATTCTAAATATCTATTTCGAGTGGAGTTCCTCCCGTCTCCATAATTCTTGAAGATGAGAGGGAATTTTAGCTTCTTCTATTCTATTGTTTTCATTTAGGGGGTTTGTATAGATATCTTTTAGCTGTTGTTACAAGTTTTTCATTTCCTATTTATCCCCCATAAAATGCAATTTGTTCCATCTGCTAAGAGCTGTATGATAGTGCTTCAGCCTTTAAATAAAAGAAAACATCCAAGAGCCTTGAGAATGTTGAGTCCATGCATCTTGGATGATCTCAAAACATTGAGGATGAAGTAACCATTTGGCCTCGAATTTAAATAAAAAATTTTGCGTTTGGATTTGATGCTTTGTGAGTAAAACTATAGGACGATGATTAGATCCTGCCAAATCCCTATGAAGAAGCGCAACTCTGGGAAATAGTTCTCGCCACTCTATTGACACAAATGCTTTGTATAGACGTTGTTGAATGGCCCTCTGCCCATACTATTTATTAAACTAGGTAAACGTTGGTCCCTTAAATTCCAAATCGAGAAGCTCACAATCTTGCACAAAAGCATGGAAGTCCTTTATTTGAGAGTATCGAAAAGCTGCTCCTGCTAGTTTCTGCTCAGGGAACAAAATAGCATTAAAGTCTCCATTACAAATCCATGGACTAAAAGAAATAGGCTTTATCCTTCTCAATTGATCCCAAACTATAGCTCTACCTTCTTTAATAGGACACCCATAAACAAAACTCATCTGCTAAATTTAATTCTTCTGAGAATCCCTAATCCAAGCATCTATAAAACTTGCTGAAAAAAGTCCAATAGTCACATCCATTACTGCGTTCCACCAAAGTGCTAAACACTCAACTAGACTAATCGGCTTCACATAAAAAGCATCATCAAAACTCAACCGACGCCTCAAAAATCTACCTTCTTCCTCTTGTTCTTTGTCTCCATTACGAAGATAATGGAGCGGCTATGTTTGCTGATGCACTCTCGAAGAGCTCGAATGGCTTGGGTTGCCCAAGCCTCTGGCAATTCCACACAATTGTCATCAGGGCGATTCCGATGGCTTTGGGCTAGCCACCACAGCTTCAGCATCATCTTTATCTTTGGGGGATCCATCATTCCTTCTATTTTTCCCATCATCACCATTCATCAAATTATAGTGAGAAGAAGAGTTACCTTCTTGCAAGCTAATTCCTACCTGAGATACTGCTCTAACATGACACTTCCATTTGTGTTTCACTCTCGACGAGTCAAATGAATTTGATTCATTCTGGTTAACTTCTTTGAGATTAGAGAGTTCCTCCGTGATGGAGATAGCATGTATAGCTTATTGGGCTTGGCTGATTTCTATCCAAGAGAGGGTTGTGCTCCTTAATATCTAGGATTTTGATTATGTCTTCGGGGCCTGGACCAATCACGATGGAATTGGGCTTTAAAAGACTACAAGCCATGTGAATTAAGATTGCAAAAGGCTTAGTTTCAACTATTTGGGTTGTTTAAGCTTAGGAAAGAGTAGTAGCCAATAAGCCCATATTTGTTTGAAAGGCCTTTTTGTGATTTGTACAGTTAGATGAGGCCTCATTTGAAGTGGGTAGTTGGGAAACACAAGGTTTGGCTAGTAGATCAAAGCTTCTTTAATGGCCCACCAAACATTCCTTATTTAAAACCTTCCTCCTTTCCCCTTCACGAGGAACATAGTCCCTTGTCTCTGAATTCTCGCTCTCTTGAGATTTTGCTTCTTCCAAAGCTTGAGATATATCACCATTAATGCAATAACCACTTTTTTCTTAATTTGAAGGATTTCCTTTTTCAGACTGTCCTTCGACTGGAGAAAGGCTTGTGGCAATGGGAGGTTTCATACTCTGGGGATTCTAATCATTATTGGTTTTGAGGTTTAAAGTCTCCTTTTACAAGGGAGTAGAAGCTAAAAGGTGGCTTCCATAACTTTTAGTACTAACACCATGGGGATCCCCTTATCAGAGTCATTAATGCGGATGGTAGGTCGGGTTAAAGTTGGAAAAAGAGCTAGGGATTATGGAACATGCTCTAATTATAGTGAGCCGTTCTATTTCTGATATACTCGAAAACATGACACTAGAATAAATAGGTTGAGTACCTGACGCCATACCAAAAGAAGGAAGAGGGGTTTTGGCTTGAGCCATGATCCATACCTAAACAAAAATCGTTCCTCTCCTCCCTGCCTCAAAATCTCAGCCCTGGCTAGACAAGCCTTTATCATATGCCCGATTATGCCACAGAAGAAGCAAAAGATGGGAAACTTCTCGTAATTAAACTTTATGAATTCTTTCTTACTCCCTTCCTTTGGAATGTTGAAACCAAGTAAAAGGGGTTTGTTCAAATCGACCCATACCTTCAGCCTAAAAGCTGGAATCCAATCTTCTGTATGTTGAAATTCTTTATCCACCCTAATAAGCCCTTGAAAAAGACTGCCTATTCTTCGAGCTTTCTCGTCGTTCCAATTACTAGGTGGAAGCCCTTACACTTGACCAGAAACCTTCAGTTGAGAAATCAATCTCATTTAAGGATTTGTCAACTGGCCACTTCTTAAATATCAGAAGATTATTATCAATATTCCATGGACCGACTTCATTTACTTTCTCCAAATCTTGACTTTGTACAAAGGAGAGAATAAAAGTCCCATTTATTCCTCTCAAAACTGTAAACTCGGCTACATTCTTCCATACCTTTCTTAAGGAAAGACTTCAAAACCTAAGGACTGCACCTTCTGGAAGCAATCACTTTGAGCACTGATTTCTTCTCTGTGAGTTGATGCCCTTCAAAAAATGAGAAAAGCTCAATAGTGGGTTCTTCGCATGATAGGGACTCTGTCCTATTAATAATATCACTTAAAGAAAACTCTATTTGGCTCATAGTGAAAACAAGACAACAGATCAGAAGAGGATTAAAGGGTGATAGGTAGACAAGTTATGAGGGTTAGAAACAAGAAAAAACAGAGTAGGGAGAGTGAAAATTGTTGTTGAGATCAGTAAAACGAAAATAGACTAGAAAGCTACACGTTTAGGAGAGAAAATTGGCCTTCACTTTCACGAATTGTGGACCCAAACCTCATAGCCAACTCGGTTCATTGCCAATCCACTAAAATTAGTGGCTAATCAATTTAACAATCGATTTAGTAACTAATTTAGTTGGTTACAATGAAACTGATTACAAATAGTAATCGACAACTAAATCGATTGTTAAATTAAATTTAAAAAAATAAAACTTTTAGTAAAAAAATATCTTTAGCAACATAAATTAATTGTTAATAGTAATCGAAATAAAATCAGTTATAAAAAATTTAGTGTATTTAATTTTGTAATTTTGTAATCATTTTATAAATTGATTGATATTTGCAACTAATTTAACAACAAAAAAGTTTATTGCTAATTTAAAAAATTATAAAAAATTAAATTTCCATATAAAAATAAAAAATTCAAATAAATAAAATTTTCAAAAAATTACTAAAATAATAAATTAATAATGAAAAATTATTACTATAAAATTAATATAAAAATATTATAAAAAATTACTAATGATAACTATTAACAAATATTAACAAAAAAAATTAAATATAAAATGATATTTATAGGACAAATTTACCATACATATATATTATAACAAAAAAATTACTAAAAATTAATACTACAAATAATTTATTAAAAAAAATATATTTGTACAAAATTTTTTATTTTATGTTAAAGAAAAAACAAATTAAATAAAAAAGATGAGAAAGAAAAAGATGATAAAGAAAAAAAAAAGATATGAAAGAAAAAGATGATGAAGAAAAAATTATATGAGAAAGAAAAGGATAAGAAAAAAAACATGATAAAGAAAATAAATAGAAAGAAAAAGAAGATAAAGAAAATAAGTTAAAAAGGAAAAGATGATGCAAAAAATAGATGAGAATAAAAAAGATGATAAAAAAATGAGAGAAAAGACAAGAAAGAGAGAGAGAGAGAGAGAGAGAGAAAAAAAGAGTAGTGGCTAAAAAAAATGAGTAGTGGTTTATATACACAAATTAAAAACAGATTTTAGTAACTGAGTTTCTTTTACAAATTGGGTGAAATGTTTTAGGGGAAAATTTCACAACCAATTCACAATCGGTTGCAAAAATTGATTGCCGTTAGCAACCGATTGCAAACAAAAATAAAAATAAAATGAGTAGGAATTTTTGGTAGAAAAAATCATTTGCAAAAATCTATTATTGTTAGCAACTGATTCACAAATCGATTACAAATAAGAAAAAGAAAATAAAAAATTGAGTGAAATTTTTCAGGAGAAAAATTTAGCAATCGATTTGTAATTGGTTGGAAAAATCGGTTGCTAATAATAACTGATAAAGAATTGATTGCAAATAACAATTATTTTTAGCAATTGATTGTAAATCGATTACTAATAACAACTGATTTTTGTAAATAATTATAAATTGATTGCTAATTTGGAATCAATTAAAATAATTATTTAATTTAGCAATCGATTCTCAAAATTAATTGTTGCTAGTAACTGATTTTTAGATCGGTTATTATTAGCAACAGACTTTAGTAACCGAATTGGTTGCTAATCGTATAGTTAATGTTTTTCTAATATCGATTAGCAACCGATTTGGTAATCAATTATAAATTGATTGTTAAATAGCAACCAATTCTTGAATCCATTATTAAATTTTTAAAAATTAATTATTTTACTAAAAAATCGAAATAACAAATTAATTATAAAATTAATTTCAATTAGTAGCAAAACTAATTATTTTTTTTTAGTGGTGTAAGCCCTCTTTCTTTTTTTAATTTTTGTAATTAGATGTTTATATTGGGTTGATGGATGCTTCGATGATAGACATTTACAGTGATAATAATTCACATTTGACTAAACTGACGTTTTGCACGACTCTAAGAAAGAGTTGTTAGACTGATAGATGCTACAATGAAAGACATTTACAGTGATAATAATTCATATGTGAGAGGGGGACTAGTTAGTTTTTTTATTTTGGAATAACACATATTTTTCACTTTGTATCTATGATACGTATATGCCTCTGCGATGAAGAATATTGAGCGTTGGAGAATTGTTCGATTCATTCACTTTTTTTTTGGAAAAAATAGATTTGTAATGCAAGCCCTCAAATGGATGAGGAGAAGATTACATAGTTGAATTTAGTCAAGGGATTATGATAAAAAGAATCATGAAGCTTACATTTTTTTGACAATACAATAAACTGCAGAGTTCCTCCCAAGGTTGTCAAAAGCACTAGGCACCTTTAAGGCAAGAAGGTCCTCCATCACACGAGGTGCTAGGCGTTCGGCCGAGCGAAGTGAATTGCTAATTTATTCTAAAATAATTAATAATTAAATATGCAATTAAAAAGTCTATACACAATATAAAAAGTCTAATAAATTATCAAATTTCATATTCATATTTCATAATATATTATATGTTTTAAACTTCAAGATCAAAAGCATTCCTCTAATAACATAAAATGTTAAAGCAAAAGCATAAAGCACATAATATAATTTAAAATTCTAGATGCATTGTTCAATTTCATTCTTATGTCGTACAAACTCAAAAATCCTAATTATCTAGTCATCGTCTTCTTCAACGTTTGCCATATTATCATCATCATCCTCCAATCCCTCTTCTTCCTCTTCATTAGATTTATAGTCCTCAATCCCTTCACCTCCTCTGAATCAATCTCTTCTTAAATATTCTCTACTTTTGAACTTGATGCATCTAATTGAGAACTTGCTTGTTGTTTGATGCATGTCCTCATTTTCCTAACTTCAGATGCCCTAGCCATATCACCCCATATCAAGTTATCATCAGCAAAAAACCAATTCACTTTCAACTTGAACATTGTTAGCACCCATCTCTCCAATCAACCATTTATTACAATCATCAATATCATTTAGAGATATGGGATCAATTAGATTCCACAAGTCATGAAGAGCCTTCAAAGCTTGATTGTACTTAATATGCACCAAATCTTGTAACCTTTGACGCTCAAGCCTTTTTCTCTTCTTAGTGTGAGTTTGTTACATGTTTAACAATTACATTAATATTTGTGAATACATATAATAAAGTATTAGATATTGAATTTATTAATTCAAATTAAATTGCTCAATTGGGATTATGGAAAAATGTCACTTGCTCAAATACACTCCAATTATGTTCACAGCCTAATGAACTACAAGTCAAACTTAAAATTTTGATAGCTAGTTATTGCAAATTTGGAGCTGAATTTCCAAACAGATTCCATCATTTAGCTGTGATATTGCAAAAGTGCAAACAATTAACGATATTAATAACCAACTTTCTTGTGTTTTAGTTAACTGGTATCTAGAAATTTGCTTGGGGATTTTGTGGTTCTTGATATATTGGCTATAGGAATGCCAAAAAAACCTTCACCTTTCTTATACATTGACAATTTAGTAATGATTTTATCATGCTCATCAATAATTGGAACCAATCTTTGGATGCATTCATGTAATCCTTTAGAAACTTCTTCATCAAACTCAATTGCTGGATTGCTATAAAAAATGTTGGATTCAAAAAGTGACTAGCTACATGCAATGGATGATGAAGCTGACATTCCCATCTCTCGTCAATGATTTCAAAAATCATATTGAATTTGGCCTCATTTCCTTTAAAAGACTTTTGAATGACTTCTTTAGCTTTGTCCATAGCTCACTTTTTCTCATTATTAATAAGTCGAAGGACTCAAATAAGGGGACCCATCACTTTTAAAGTATAAAGCACAATATTCAAAAATGATGGCATCAACACAATCTCATTTGCTCTTTTTTCCTTTGCTTCCTTAGCTCACTTACTTTTCACCTACTTTTCTAATGTCAACATATTTCTAAGATTGTGCTTTTGAGAGTAAATTCTTCTAATATCAGAAATGTAGTTGCAAATCTATTGATATAATGCTTAACAACTCCCTTTTGTTTGTGAATTCCCTCATCATGTTCAATGCACTGGTGTGGTTGTAAGAAATCCAATTACAAAAATTGCTCTTTCCAAAGTTCTTTTCACTTGAGAAAATTTTCCAATAACTTCTAACATGAGGTCCACACAATGTGCTACACATGTAATCCAATGCAAGTGTTTCCTTTTTTTACTTGTAACAACTTGCCTAATTAAAATAAATAAATAAATAAATAAAAGAAACACATACACAATTGCCATGTATTTATTCTAAAATTGTCTTATACTATCATAAAGAATATAAAAATAAAAAATTATATAAAAGAAAAGCTAGTAATAGTTACTTGCCAACTAACTTGTAGTTGCTTCCATTATGAGTTATTACTTGAATAACATTTGCCTTTCCAATTTGCTCTACAAAACTATCAAGCAACTAAAAAATCTGCTTGCCCATTTTCACAAAAGAGGATGCATCAATAGACTCCACAAACTTTGTTCCCAATGGACAATTAACTAAGATATTTATCAAAGTTCTCTCTCTCTTGTCTTTCCTTTCATCAGACATAATAGAACAACCATGCTTTGCCCATTCATCCTTATGTCCCTTCAATAAATCTTTTGTGTAAGCTAGTTCCTTTTTCAAAAAGTAGAACCCTTAACTCATGATAACTTGGCGATTTTAAATTTGGCCCATACCTACCAATAGCTTCAATCATCCACTTAAAGGAGTCTAAACGAGTAGCATTCAATGGTATACTTGCTTGGTAAAAAAATTGAGCAATATACTAAATTATTCTAGCTCTTGCTTCTTTGTCACATGCATCATTCATGCTTGTTTGTCTAAGCTTCCCTCTTTTTTTATGTTGTTGAACTACTTTATTTGGTTTTTGAATCAAATACAAATCCATTGGACCCTTTCCCATTGATTTTGCCTTCTTATTGCCACTAGCTACTTTTATTCTATTCTTTTCCATTCCCACCCTTTTACCACTAACATTAAATTCAGGACGCATTTCATCTTCAATTTCATCCACATCATCTCTAATTGGCTCATCACTAAATCAGGTAGTGAGCCATATGATTCCATTGTTTGTGCTTTCTTATTACTCATGTAGATTTCCAATTCCTACTTCACATCGAGAGGACATTTTAAGCATGGTGTTGCATTTTTAAACTTTTGTACTAATTTTTGTTTTGCTCTAAAGATTCCTCCTTTGTGGTTTTCTCATAAAACATACAAGTCACTAAATTAGGGTCTTTAGAAAGTAGTTACATTTCTATGCTGGATCTTTTTTCTTTTTTCTATGTAACGATGCTATAGATTTTTCAGCCATTTGTTTTGATCCTAACCAAATAAAAAAAAAAAAAAACAAACATTCCATCATAAGAATTAAAGAAACTAGAATAGATTAGAATGGTAACCTATATATAGAATAGATTATTGTAATAGAATACTCAAATATATTGTAGTGTGTAATGTGTAATGTAACAAAATTTAAGAAAACTAATATTCATTTCATGTGTTGAATGTTTCCTTAAAAAATAATATTCAGGAGGAGTAAAAAAATTTGGGATGGGTAGTGTATTTGATAAAGACTAGAGTTAAGAATTTAAATCATAGATCAATAAAAGAGAAGAATGAAGAGATTTATTTATTTCGATCGACTGAGTATAAGAACAATTAAAAGCAAAGAACTCAACGAAACTTCTAATAAGGAGTAATAAGAACAAGAAAAGGAATAACAAACATACTTAGCTAGAATAACAATAATGTAATATAATTTTAGAAAAAAAAATATAGAATACATGCAAAATTTTAGATAATATACTGGTTAAAAAAAAGTGACAGCAAAAAAAGAATTTCAGAATTTAATGTTACATTAGAAGAGAATGAAAAAAAAATGGACATGTTTTAACCTAAAAAAAATGAAAGAAAGCAGATTTCTTTTCTAAAAGAGAGAGAGAGAGAGAGAGAGAGAGAGAGAGAGAGAGAGAGAGAGATGGAGAGAGAGAGAGAGAGAGAGAGAGAGAAAGAGAGAAGCACTTGACGCGTTGGTTCACTAGACAAGGGTTCCAACTCCTAAATACTATTTCATTTTTTTTAATTATGTTCTTTCATGGCAGTAGCAACCTTAGGGTTTAGAGATGAAGAAGAAGAAGGAGGAGGAGGAAGAGGAGGAAGAAGAGAAGGAGAAAGAGGAGGTGATAGTCCACTGCATGAGAAAATAGGAGGAAGAAAAGAAGGAGAAAGAGGAGGTGACAGTCCACTGCATGAGAAAGGGAAAAAGAAAAAAAAAAACAGCAGAAAAGTAACGTGCGGGAGAAGGAGAATGAGAAAAGAACTGACCTGATTGGAGTTTGGGAAAACTAAAAGACAACTTTTAACTTTTTCTAGCTTCTTACTTTCTTAGAATTAGGTGGCTGGGTGCATAAGGACACATGTGGTGCCAAAAGGTGAAAAGAAAAGCGATCAGCTTTTCTCTTTTAACTTTTTTCTTCTTTTTGAATTTCTTACCTTTTATCGCTTTTTCTCGCCTTTCCTCACCTTGCCTAGGTAGTGCTTGGTTGAAGTTGCCTCTCTTGGAGGTTTCCTAAGTGAGGTGCTTGGATTTTGCCTCATCTGAGCACTTAGGCGAGCAGCTGAGCACCTCGTGACACACTAGTTCCTCCTTCTATTGACATGTTGAAAACTAACTCTTTGTAAATATTAGGACAATTAAAGAGAGTCAAGGATAATTCTTCTAATGGAAATGAAAGAAAATGCTCCCTATATTGATTGAATGACTAATAGTGAATCACCTTTGATAATCACTATTTAGAAGCCTTTTGTCTTTGCTAAAAACATTACCTCTCTACAAGTTAAATCCTCCAAGATTAATGGGTCCATAATTCCAAGATAATGTCTATAACATTATCCTAGAGGTGAGCTTGAGGAGTCTCTTGCTATAACTGCAATTGAACCACAATTCCTAGATTGATTTTGTAATGACCCAAGTCAAGGGCTGTCACTGGTGCTAGGGATTAAGTCAACTGAAGGCTGTTGGAGCCCATAGCAAGCCTATAAACCTATTAAACATACACATGTTCCTGTATCTCATGGTCCAAGCATACTTTAAATTGTTATACTTTAGTCTTTTCATACATACTTAGACATTCATAACATAAATATGGTTCACAATTTGGACTTTTACATACAAAGAAAAATCACTTAACTGTATTGGTAGAACATACATACATCCTTTCAAAGGAGAAACATCTTACATTGCTTAAACTTAAAATATTATATAACTCCAACTTTTTGTAATTTCTCGCACAGTACTATCCATTTACAATCTATATGTCCAACTACCCATACGTCATGCATAAAGAAGAGTGCCATAGCTACCCCTATTGCTCTCTCTCCAAAGAACTCTTCTAATCCTGTATACCTGCACCTGGGGCTAGGGGAAGGGGGTGACCTTACACTAGCTCAATGAGTAAATTTACCAATCATAAATGGGTTTTCACATCATAAATATTTCACATAAGATGGACTTTATCACCAGTAACTCCCCTAATCTAATGTGCCCAGCTTATACAAAGGCTTCTTAGGACTTTTGCTTAAAACATAACCTGTGTCATGCACCAGAGGCATCGTAAAGATCTCCCCTTGGATTCTATGGATCCATAACATACGTAATATAGCATAGTCATAAACATGGGGGAATTTTGTGGGCCATGCATAATCCATCATGCACCAACAACAACTATGTAATTATGTAACATATTCGTGTTATAGATAAATGCTCCCTAAATACATATGACATAATGCATGAGGATTATCATAAATTAAATTTAAAAAGTTTGCATTTATTAAGGCCAGAATTACTTATCTCTTGAAGCCTATCAACCACCTAACTTGAATGGTAGTTATCCTCGAATCCTGAACTTCCCGAGTGCCTCAAGTTCAATCCTAAAGCATTAGACCTTAAAGAGTTATGCAAGTTCTAAAACTTTATACACATAATAAACATCTTATTCTAGGCCCTTAGGAACCATTAAACCATGTTTTGGAACCTTAAGAAGGGAGAACAAGTTAGGTAGAACCTACTCAGTTGCCAAATTCCTGGACTTCGACTACTGTATTCTTAGGATTCCGATGGCCCTTTTTGTTCAGTGCCGATTGCAGCTATCGAAGTCTTGGACTTCGGTTATTGAACCTAGAAAATTTCTAGATGTTCTCAAGAAACTATATGCTTTGACTGCTAACACTATGATTTTCGACAGTTAAATCTAGGAATTTCTAGAATTCCCAAGTCAAAAATCTGCAATATCCTTCTCCCATTAACACCCAAACTCATTCCAAAGTTTCAAAACTTAAACAAAACATATAAACAAGTCTCTAGGCCTAAAACAACTTGAAATCATGCTTAATTCCCATATACATTAACCAAAAACTCAAATCCTAGGTTTTCCCTAAACCCAACATAACATATTTAAGGATTCCCTCAAGCCCATCAAGGGAAACTAGCCATTTAAGGCTCATAACACTTAAATATGACTAAACTAATAATAAAACATGCAATTTCAACATAAAATCACAAAACCTTAACCCTAACATGCATAAACTTCCCAAAACTCATCTTAACCACAACTTCAAATGAAATTGAAATTATAGAAACTTAGTTCCTCGTTAACCTATTTAGATCTACCTATTAGATCAAGAAGAAAATAATGTTACCTCTTTTCTTAGAGTTTGGAGGTGAGAGAATCAAATAGCCAAAGCTTGAATCTACTCTCCCAAACTTCTAAGTGGAAGAATCCACCTTGAAACTTTGAAAAGCCCAAGGAAATCTCCTCAAAACCCTCCTTGAATGCTCCAGTAGTTGAGAGAGAGGGAAAAAGAGAAAAACCCAAGTGTTTTGGTAGAAACATAGGCTTTGGTCCCTTTTATACCTCAATGTCGAAGGGCTTTCAGTTGCCAAAAGTCTACCTTTTGGCTACTGGAGTCTACTCTGTCCAAAAAGTGTGTTTAAATCGAAAAGGGACCTTGACTATCGAAAGTTTATCCTTTGATTGCTGAAGTTTTTTCTTCCTAAAACACCCATTTAAAACTTATAGGGATGAAATCCTTTAAAACATTATCATTTTTAAATATATTTTGAACATGTCAAACACACATACATAAGCATATACAATTTCTACCACCTTTCCCTTCATCTGTGAAATCTTTGAATTCACTAGGATATTCCATCTGCGATAAAAATTCCAACATTGGGAAATGTTGCATGTTACATTTTCCTCCCCTTAAAAACATTCATCCTCGAATGTTAAAACAAACACATGATACATGAACACTCAAAGAATAACATAGACAAACATAAAAAAATATACCTAGAATAGGTGAGGATATTAATGTAACATAAAGTCACGGGTCTTCCACGTGCATTCTTTCATGTTATGGCGATTTCACAACACTTTGACAATAGGTATCCCCTTGTTCATTAGCTTCCTTATTTAAATATCTATAGTTCGGATTGGTTGTTCAACATAAGAAAGATCTTCTGAAATTTCCATGTCTGGTTCACTTATAACATTGCTCATATTTGATACATACTTCCATTGCATAGAAAAATGGAACACCATATGAATCCTCTCCATTTCTGATGGCAAAGCTAACTTATAACATACATTTTTTATCCTTTGCAACACTTCATATGGTCCTATATATCTTGGAGCTAGTTTGCCTCTCCTTCCAAACTGAACGACACCCTTCATTGGAGATAACTTTAAAAGCATCATATCCCCCTCCTAGAAAACTACTTCTCTTTTATGGAGATCTGCATAGCTCTTCTGTCTATTGGCTGCTGTCTTTAACCTTGTCCTGATTAAAGGCTTAGCTTGATTGGTGATTTCCACTCCATTTTTGCTAAGGCTCTTTCACTTACTTCTTGCTAACATATAGGAGACCTATACTTCCTTCCGTACAGAGCTTTATATGGTACCATTGTGATGCTAGAGTGATAGCTATTGTTGTAAGCAAATTCAACTATAGGAAGGTACTTTTTCCATGATTCTTCAAAGTCAAGTATGCATATTTTTAGCATATCCTCCAAATTTTGTATGGTCCTTTCTGACTGTCCATCTGTCTGAGGATGAAAAGTCATGCTAAAGTCTAACCCAGTGCTTAAATCATTTTGAAGATAGTGCCAAAATCTGGACATGAACTGCAGCCTTTGTCAGAGACTATTGTTGTTGGAGCTCCATGCAGCCTTATTATCTCTGCCACGTATACATGAGCCAACTTATCCACAGAATAGTTATCTCTTAGAGGAATAAAGTGAGTAGTCTTGGTTAACTTGTTCACTATAACCCATATCGAGTCATGTCTATTGGAGGCTACTGGTAACCCCACAACAAAGTCTATGGCTACATTTTCCTATTTCCATTTTTGAATGGGTAATGGGTTAAACATTCCCGTTGGCCTTTGATGCTTCATCTTCACTCTTTGATGGACCTCACAAGTAGACACAAACTGTGTGATCTCCTTCTTCAGGGAAGGCCACTAGTACACCTTCTTTAGATCTTGATACATTTTGGTGCACCCGAATGTACACTATACCTAGCATTATGAGCTTCTCTCATAATGTCTTCCTTGAATCAGTTATCATCAGGTACACATAGCCTGTTACCATACCTCAACACTCCTTTCTCATTAAATCGAAACTCACTATGCTTGTCTTTCTGTACGGCCTCTACTATATTTACTAACTCAAGGTCTTCATGCTATTTCTCTGCTATCTGCCTCAGGTACTGTAACACCCTAGGCAAATCCTACATCGGCAAAACACGGGAGAGATACTGGGTTTATAAGTTGGTGGTTCGTAACCCCTAATGACGCGTTTTAAAACCGTGAGGGCTTCGACCCAGAGCGGACAATATCACTAGTGGGCCGGGCTATTACATTTGTGGTATCAAAGCCGCTCCGCGTGCAACCTTGAACTATGGTGGGGCAAACCTTAGCGAGGACGCTGAGTCCCATAAGGGGGGTGGATTGTAACACCCTAGGCAAATCCCACATCGACAAAACACGGGAGAGATGCTGGGTTTATAAGTTGGTGGTTCGTAACTCCTAGTGACTCGTTTTAAAACCGTGAGGGCTTCGGCCCAGAGCAGACAATATCACTAGTGGGCCGGGCCGTTACATTAGTGGTATCAGAGCAAAGGTTTAGGCGGTCCTAGACCTAGATAGATAGAAAGAAATAGTTGCATCACATGCATGGGCCTTTAGATAGAGTCGAGGTGACACTAATGTAGATTTGTTCTTTATCTATTTTATAGGATCGATGGCATCTGATCCTTCAGAGCACGGACCTCCAGGACCGATAGAGGAGGAAGTAGAAAGTCACGCACCTGCACCTGCATTTAGTCAGGGGCGTAGTAGCAGTAGAGCAGAACCATCGTTGGGTACTTTAATAAGGACACAACAGGCCTTCTTAGAGAAAATGACTCAATTGCTCCGTCAGGTCACTGGAGCTATGCCACCACCTCCCCAGCTAGTATATAGGACCCCAGTAGAGAGAGTTAGAAATGATGAGCGGTTTAGGAGAGCGAGCGGTGCAAGAGAGTGCGGACACAGCTAGTCAGCGTAGGCCTCTGAGAGAAAGAGACCCGAGGGTCTCGGGGTTAGATCAGAGCGAGAGAAGCAGGCGAGAGGTTCGAATTGCCTCGAGGAGAGGAGGTCAGATGAGTGTATCAATTGGCAATTTTGTGGGTCCTATAGCACGGAGATCAACCCCGATGCCAGTTTGTACACATTGTAGGAAGAACCACAGAGGAAAGTGTAGATTGCTAATGGGTGGATGTTTCAGATGTGGGTGCATTTTTTTTGAGAGATTGCCCATGGAGGAGTGCTCCCACAGCTCCACCACAAACTCAGAAGTTTGCCCCGACAGTACAGAGGGGTAGAAGACCGATGAGACCAGAGATAGTTGGTACATCATAAAGAGCTTCTAAGACTATAGAACACCCTGAGGCTGAAGTAACATCCCGCGTGTACGCTATGGCTCGAGAGGAGCCAAATCCGGTAGACGTTATCAGAGGTACATTTCCTAATTATAATATCTTTAAGTATGTATTGATAGACCCTAACTATGTTCACCCCTATATATGCATTGTACCTCCTGTTGAAAGAGGATACCAATAGATGGGTCAGAAGATGACATACTTGTCACCAACCCTTTAGGTCACCAGGTGATTGTAGATTATCAATCGAAAAGGATCGTGTTAAAGATAATAGATGGAAATGAGAAGGGGGCTGTATATGAGATGAAAGAAGATGAGTACAGAACTGGTTGAAAAAAAAAAGAGTTAGTCTATTGGGATATACCGTGGTAACTATGCAATGCTCTTGATGTTTGTGCTGTAAGCTGCAGATTACAGTATCGACTTGGGACTATTGTGTAGAGCTATGTATTTTCAATAGTAAATTGAGATAAGGATAAGATTGTAGAACAAGGATTAATAAGACAGACTAAAAAAAAAAAGTAAAGTATTATAACACAAAAAGGCGAAAAGACAAGGAGATAGCGGTCCCTTGATTAATTACACTATGTAAATTTCGAGGACGAAATTTAATTTAGAGGGGAAGAATTGTAACACCCTAGGCAAATCCCACATCGGCAAAACACGGGAGAGATACTGGGTTTATAAGTTGGTGATTCGTAACCCCTAATGATGCTTTTTAAAACCGTGAGGGCTTCGGCCCAGAGTGGACAATATCACTAGTGGTAGGGCGTTACATTTGTGGTATCAGTGCTCGCGTGCAACCTTGAGCGATGGTGGGGCAAACCTCGTGAGGCCCGAGTCCCATACGGGGGGTGGATTGTAACACCCTAGGTAAATCCCACATCGGCAAAACACGGGAGAGATGTTGGGTTTATAAGTTGGTGGTTCGTAACTCCTAGTGATGGGTTTTAAAACCGTGAGGGCTTTGGCCCAGAGCGGACAATATCACTAGTGGGCCGGGCCGTTACATTTGTTAAAACGCGTCATTAGGGATTACGAACCACCAACTTATAAACCCAACATCTCTCCCGTGTTTTGCCGATGTGGGATTTGCCTAGGGTGTTTCAATCCACCCCTTTATGGGACTTAGCGTCCTCGCTGAGGTTTGCCCCACCATCGTTCAAGGTTGCACGCGGAGCGGCTCTGATACCACAAATGTAATGGCCAGGCCCACTAGTGATATTGTTCGCTCTAGGCCGAAGCCCTCACGGTTTTAAAACGCGTCATTAGGGGTTACGAACCACAAACTTATAAACCCAGCATCTCTCCCGTGTTTTTGCCGATGTGGGATTTGCCTAGGGTGTTACATATCCCACTGGCGTGACATCTTCTAGTGTAAAAATTTTACTTTTTTCTAGTAAATTTAATTTTTCCTTGATTGTGTTATTCATTTTTGGTCAATCATTTCCAAGTCTGCATTCTTCTACAGACTTAGTTTCTTGATCCTCATCATCTTTCACATATTAAGCGCTATATTATATGCAAATATGTTATCGATAACTATATTTTTTCGGTTCCACCATTTTTCAAACATGACATAATTTAGTGAGATCTTTTCATTTTTACTGATTTTAAGTACCTGAATTTTGTCTGAAAATTTATTAGTCAGGTCTTGCAATGAGTTGCATCCTTTAATAAATGATTCTGCCAAACAATTTCGTGTGTGAACTTTATTCCAATTGACATGCTCACAGGCAAATTATTTGTGCAAGTAATCTTGCAAATGCCAAACTGCAGGATGATAATAAGCACATATGTGACCATTTAGTTGACGCATCAATAAAATCATAAAATATCTAAATGGTCCACACGGTGGATGTATGGGGTTGCATATATAATCTACGTTCTAAAAATTTAGGGGATTCAATTCCAACTTTAGTTAGTGATGGCCTAACAATCAATTTACCTTGAGAAAAAAACAACATATGAGAATTCATTAAATTGGAGAACCTTCTGGATTTTCAATGAATGACCACACAAATTCTTGATAATTACAGTGTCTTTGTTCTTATGGGAGTTGAAAAAACCATATTTGGTATGATTAATCGAAAGAGTAAGAACAAATATATCATAACCGAGGTGAATCGTCACTCAATACTCTTAAGATACAAAAGTAATTCATAATTCTAAGTCTCTTAACACTGCAAAAAAAAAAAAAAGGGTAAGAGCGATGAATTGACGGATCCATTGTTGATAATATAGGTTGGCGACAAATCTGTTGCTGAAGCCTGTTAACGGCAAGGTTTTCAGCAATGATTATAATTTGTTGCTAATCCATAGCTAATTCAAAAATTGACGTTCATCAATGGATTTTAGTATATCATTGAAAGCTTCATCACTAAAGTATTAGCAACATATTAGTGAAGTATTAGCGATGAATTAGCAAAAAAATCCATCTCTGATCCATCACTAATAAATATTATTTGCAATGAATATTTCATTCGTCACTAAATTCGTTTTTGACACTTATATTTTCTTGCAGTGTAAAAATGCTAAAATTTTCTATTAACTATCACTTCTTAATTTTTTAAAACACTCTAAAGGAATTACAGTCAATGACTTGATATTTGAGAACTGCTATTTTTTAAGTTTCTGATTTCTGCACACTGATCTCTTTTTCTATTAATGCTGCAGGAATTGTGCAAATACTTTCCAATACCAAGTGTAAGAACTTTTCTTTCTTCATTTTCATAGCTACTAATTATAACAAATGCTTAAAATATAGCTTTTAGAATTGCCATGAGTAAGAAATTTTGCTAATAATTACTTTTTTCTAATTGAGATTTAATTCCAACTATATTTAACCTAATTATATCCTCTAATCCGATAGCTTACAAACATGAATTACACCTAAAGAAACTGCCAAAAGGTGGAAAACATTAAACAACCTCTGCACATTATAATTATTTATAATTTAATTATAATTATAATAAAATTTTATAGTATAATTTTTTATTTTTTCTTAATTTTAAGATATGTAATCCTTGAAATTCTATAATTAAATAAAATACTAAAAAAATAAAACATTTAAAATGTATTTCAAAAATTCAATAATTAAAATAAATATTAATCAAATATTTAATATTTTCATTACGTAAAACGATTTTAGTATTAATAGAAAAACTTGATCACACATCATAACCTTGATATTATGACCTTAATTTTCAAATGTACTCTATTAAAGGTTAAATTTTCAACAAAAATATATTATTATAACTATTTTCAATTTAATTTAATTATTTGATTTTAACTTAAATTATGAATTGCTCCGAAATTACTTTACTAAAATATGATTCAATTAAAATTAGTAAATAATTGCATTTATCAGTCTTTTAACATCAATGGACAACATAATTTAAATTTTATGAATTGAAAACGGTTATTAAAGAAAGAGCAATATAATAAATTAGCTTTTTAAATAATATATTCAATATGGAGGCTTTGAGTATTAGAAATAATTTACTGGAAGAAATAATTATTCAAACTATAAAAGTTGAGACCATAATAATGATAATGATACTTAAAAAGAAATAAAAGGAGATTAGAATAAGCATAAAAGCAAAACTAATTAGTCAAGTCTTTTATTCTGATTCTCAATCCCAATTACTCTGGCTAAGAAGCATTCTTTCTTTGTATTAATGATTTGATGAAATGAAATTATCACTATCCATCTACTAAGAAAAATAAAAATAAAAAAAATCCTTATAAGTGACTGTAGCTTTGTCGATTCCTTATGTATTATTTAACCTTCTTTTTTGTATGTCATTTGTTTAACTTAGCTTATTTTTTTGGATTCGACAGATTTGCTTTACCTACTAAAAAATTTGTATGTTTAAAATGATAATAAGAAAAAGGGAGAAAATAATAATGTATCACCAACATAAAGTTACATTTCTTCTATGTTAAAATAAAGTGTTCTACTATTAATGAGTTTTAATTCAATGGTATTCATATGGTCATCAAAACTGTAAAATCTTAAATTCCAGTTATAGAAAAAAAGAGGTATTCTATTAAGCAAAATACACAGACATACTAATTAGACATAAGTTTTAGAGTTTGATCTAATCAGTAAATGTGTGTATGCTCCAAATTTATTTTTGTTAAAATTAGCAAATAAGCTTTAGGTCATGTTTACTATAAATGAATTCCATAAAATTTTGTGAAATTCATTTATAAATATAAAATTTGAATGTTTGATTGAAATGAAAATTCATATAGAATTCTTAATAATCAATTCTATAAAATTTATTATAACTAAATCAAATTTCATTAAAATTAATAAAATTTACAAATGAATCTAAGCTTAAAATCACATATATTTTAAGTGATAACATTACTCTCTTTTATTATGTACCATTCTTGTAACGACTCAACTAGGAGGCCGTTATTAATGCTAGGGAATGGGTCAGCTTAAGGTTGTCGGAACCTATAGTAAGCCTGAAAACCTGTTAAACATATAATCATTTCATATAACCAAAAACCTAAGCAACTCACAAGCAAATTTACTTTAGCATTTCCATCATATCATAAAACATTTTCTTTTAAAAATGGCTCAGATTTTGAATCTAATCACATTTCTCACAAAATGCTAAAGTGTAATTAATATTTCTATTCATACATAGTACAAAAGAGTGCTTATGGATTTAGGTGTATATACAACTATTCTATTCTTTTCCTTACACATTACGTAGCGTAGTCCTTTGAAACTAAGTGTAGTATCTAACATTTCATGCATCACATGTCCATTATACAACTCAAGTACACAAATGAACTTGCTAAAACTTTGCCTCTTACTAGCTCTTCCAGAAGATAACTTAAATCCTGTAAGGCTTCACCTGGGGTTAAGGGAAAGGGGTAAGCTTGGGTAAGCTTGGTGAGTAAACCAACTAAAATATTTATCATATTATTCAGTTCATACAAATGCAATGCATCAATCATAAGAGTTTACACATCATAAAAAATTCACTTAAGATTGACTTATCACCAATGATTCCTAATAACCAATTTGCTCGGCTTATATAGATGCTCCTTAGGACTTCCTCTTAAATTCATAATTAATGCATTCAGCTCATAAAAAAGCTCCTAGGATCTTCCTCTATCATAAATAGTGAGCTAGGGACTTATTAGGCCCCACCTGGTCTTACCATATAACATCATGCATGACAACAATATATAACATATCGATACCATGAGGAAACCAGTGGGTCATCCAACATCTATTGTGCATCAACAATTATTATGCAATAATGTAACATATTCGTGTTCTAGATATATACAACTTAATAATATCATGAAATATGCATGTGAATTATCATAGCTGTCATTAATATTCATTTAAAGAGTTGCATTCTTTTAGGTTAGTATTACTCACCTCTTGAAACCTATCAAACACCGTAATCACGAATGGTAGGTAATCCTTAACTGTATCCTTTTGAGTTTCTCACATTTCGATCCTATAAAAGATGGATCCTAATGAGTTATCAGGATCTTTATAACTCTATACATATATCATACAACATATTCTAGGTCCAAAAGGTGTCTAAAAATAAGTTTTGGAATCTTAAAACAAAAAGGGAAATAAGGCAGGCAAAACCAACTTTGGCTGCTGAAGTAAGGAACATCGACTATCGAAGTCCTAAACCTTAAATGCCCTTTTTGGGCAATAGCTACTCCGGCTACTGAAGTCTTGAACTTTAAAAACTCTTAAGAAACGACATCTACTTTGGCTACCAAAATAATGATTTTTGTAGCCGAACTTAGAAATTTTCAAAATTTTCAATTCAAATTCTGTAGAAAACCATACGCCCAAAACCTTCAAAAACTCATCTCTTAAAAGCTAAAAACTTCAATGTAACACCCTAGGCAAATCCCACATCGACAAAACACGGGAGAGATGCTGGGTTTATAAGTTGGTGGTTCGTAACCCCTATTGACGCGTTTTAAAACCGTGAGGGCTTCAACCCAGAGCGGACAATATCACTAGTGGGCCGGGCCATTACATTTGTGGTATCAGAACCGCTCCGCGTGCAACCTTGAACGATGGTGGGGCAAACCTCAGCGAGGACGCTGAGTCCCATAAATTGTAACACCCTAGGCAAATCCCACATCGACAAAACACGGAAGAGATGCTGGGTTTATAAGTTGGTGGTTCGTAACCCCTATTGACGCGTTTTAAAGCGTGAGGGCTTGGGCAGGCGGACAATATCACTAGTGGGCGGGCCATTACATTTATGGTATCGAGCGCTCGCGTGCAACCTTGAGCGATGGTGGGGCAAACCTCGGCGAGGATCTTTGAGTCCCATAAGGGGGTGGATTGTAACACCTAGGCAAATCCACATCGACAAAACACGGGAGAGATCTTTGGGTTTATAAGTTGATGGTTCGTAACCCTATTGGCGCGTTTTAAAACCGTGAGGGCTTGGCCAGGCGGACAATATCACTAATGGGCGGCGTTACATTTGTGGTATCGAGCGCTCGCGTGCAACCTTGAGCGATGGTGGGGCAAACCTCGGAGGCCGAGTCCCATAAGGGGGGTGGATTGTAACACCCTGGGCAAATCCCACATCGACAAAACACGGGAGAGATGCTGGGTTTATAAGTTGATGGTTCCTAACCCCTATTGACGCGTTTTAAAACTGTGAGGGCTTCGGTCCAGAGCGGACAATATCACTAGTGGGCCGGGCCATTACATTTGATACCACTAAATGTGACGCCCCTTACCCGTCTATTGTATAGTCGAGCAAGAAGTGCCACATTCGGTGCCGGAGCACCCTATCTTGTCTTGTCATGTCTATTGTAAATTTTAATGTCATTTAAATCAGGTAATTTATGTGTAGAATTTTTTTTTTATATATATATCTTATTTCTGTGGAGACCCGGACAGATCCTCCTCTGTTTTATTAGCATCTGGCGGGTTCTACTATCATGTGTTAACATATTCATAGTCATCTCACATATTTCCATATCATATTCTCTTTTATCATATCATTCACAACTATTTATGAGATCTCAAAATGAAGTGTCATCTATTGCATTCATATGGAAATTCATAGATAATAAATTATAAGTTTTCATTTCAAGTCCAAAATAAAAATACATCATAAACTAGTAATTACATCATGACTAGACATAATGAATCAAAATACTAGTCTACACATGGGCCCTACCAAAATACAAAAGACTGATGAGGTGACTCTGATCGGTGGCAGATCTGGTCAGAACTCTGTCCGAATACTACTGTGGCAGCTGCTGATCTTCAGTACCTACGCGATGGAAAACCAACGCGCTAAGCATAACGCTTAGTGGTGCATAATTTATAATAACAATAATTAAACAATTGAATTAATATTTTGAAATCATAAATTCTGGACATTTTTTTATTACACTTTGGAAACAATTAAAATTATTGGGATCTTTCCTGTTTACTTATTGTATATTCAGTATTAATTAATTATTATCAATGCCCAAGAAACCTATAACAAATTATGAAAGCTGGATAAATGGGAGTATACGGGTTAGACAACCATATGTCTATCCAGTATACATCATCCTGCACGAGGCGGTATCGGGCACGAGACCATTGTCGGGCTTGTAAAGCGAGAAATAAAGTGGGCACAATGGCGATAAGTAGGCATATAGCACTGTAGAACAATCACACGGACATATATTGTCGGTTCATGATTTGCTCGTAAGCGATCGCTATCTGTGGTCCCTAATTGGTATACCAATTTATCCAAACTAAATAAATAAGTCTAGGTATACTATGGGCAATTAAACATTTTTAATTATTTTAGCACTATTCACATTACTATTTTCTAGTCTTGTTCATTGGTACCATTAATTTCATATTAATGGGACATTAGTCCCAATTTACATATTCATATCATTTTTAATATTTAATTATCCTTATGAGTATTTTAATTATCATATATAGCATTTTTCCCATGAACCTTTCTTTAGGTTCATGTTGATGTGTTATCTTTATCTAGGAATTTGACTAGGTTAGGATGTCTATTTAGTCACACTTCCTTCATAACAATTGTTCCTATATGTTTAAACTTGAATTTCAGTTTTTGAATCACTGAATTTGGAGTTATAGAACTCAAGTTATGGTCAAAATACCATAACTGGTCCTTTTGCCTCTAAGCTGTCCAGAATTTACAATTTCTGGTCAATAAACTTTGACCAGTCATTTGATCATTTTATTGTCATTTTTAGACTTAGGATCCTTCACAAGATATGTTCCTCTATGTCTTAGGGACTCCCAGGTACAATTTCATAATTTTT
Organism: Hevea brasiliensis; assembly: GCF_030052815.1. Classification (NCBI taxonomy): domain Eukaryota; kingdom Viridiplantae; phylum Streptophyta; class Magnoliopsida; order Malpighiales; family Euphorbiaceae; genus Hevea; species Hevea brasiliensis. The sequence goes on along the minus strand of NC_079493.1, from coordinate 9,568,252 downwards.
TTTTTTAAGCTTGGTATAGTGAGTTATAGTCAGTGTATTAACGTGGACTCTCAGTCCTATAAGGGCAATAACCAACTTCAGGGTAGTATGTTTGACCCTCTTTTTAGGGTCTTTACACTTAGGATTGGGCAAAGGTGTCTAAATCAATGTTGTAGCCCTAAGTATCATGTTTTTAGATCATATTTGCACATCTTAAATGGAATTTCCTAGTGGGAGTTATGTCCAAATGAACACACGGGTATCAAATGGCATTCTGGGTTCAACTTAACATTTTCCAGATTTCAATTCCTAACTTTGGCTAATATTTTCCCTAGGATGCAATGGTTTCTAGAGCTTGGTCAAAACATAAAAATTGTTGTGCTATGTCTTATAAAACTTTTGGCACTAGTTTCACTCAATTTTCAGCTTTGGAGACTAAGTTATGGCATTTTTGCCAAAACTGGTCAAGCATACCAAAGGAACAGTATTTTTGGACAATTTCTAGGTTGGCAGTTTCAGTGACCCAATTTGTGCTACCAATTTGAATTGGTTAAAGGCTAAACTGGGTTAAGTGGTCTTCATGAAAAGTGTATCTCTATGTCTAAACTTTCCATGGGTAAAATTTTAGGTTATTTGGACCAGTATAGAGAGAGTTATGACCAAATGAACACGTACTGTTCATTTGGTCATTTTCTGGGTTGGCAGTTTCAGTGACCCAAATTTGTGCTAAAAATTTGAATTTGTTAAAGGCAAAACTGGGTTAAGTGGTCCTCATGAAAAGTGTAGCCCTATGTCTAAACTTTTCATGGGTAAAATTTTAGGTCATTTGGACCAGTATAGAGAGAGTTATGACCAAATGAACACGTACTGTTCATTTGGTCATTTTCTGGTTTGGGTGCAGGGAAATCCGAATTTGGGCAGTATTTAGCTCAAGTTTTGGACAGAATTTGGGCATGGTTTCTTCATGGAAAATAGGCTATTTTGGGTCTAGTTTCACCTCCAATTGGCCTTATACCAATTGGGGTAACACAATTTTATTTATGGCCTAAAATGTACACTGCCCTCAACAAACACAACCTGCAGAAAATTGACACTTTCAAAACTCAATCTCCTCCAACTTCCTTACTTCAATTTGCATGCAATACACTTCTATAAGCAACAATCTCATCCCAATTAGGTCAAATTTCAAGCATTTACACAAAATCTCCAAGTCATGTACACAAACCCTAATTTCCAAGTTTCAAACTCAATCAATTCAATCCCTTTTCACTTCTCATACATATAATCATATCAATTATCATCTCTAAACTCATTTACATTATTTGAACACAATAAAGCCCAACATATTTCATGGCTGCCAAAATTTGGGGACATCATCGGTTCATGAATTTCTTGTTAATTTCTTGAAATTTCCACTTATCTCAAGTCACTTTCAAGTATTAAAAGAAGAAGGAAGGGAGAAAAGCACTAACCTCTTGTGACCCAACTTGAAAATTTTCCCAAAACTTCAACTTTCCCAAAACTTCAACTTTCCTTCTCCCTATGGGTACCTAGAGCTTCCTTATGATGTGGGCTAAATTTTTAATGAAGGGGACCATGGGTTTTGGTGGATAAACGAAGAGAAACTCAAGCTCAAAGCTTGAGCAAAAATGGTGGAGGGGAGAGAACATGGAGACGGCAAGGAGAAAGAGAAGAGGAAATGAAGAAGACTTGTGGTTGGTGAATTTTTGTCTCTTGTGTCTTATATATATATATATATATTCTATAATTATTGTACTTTATTTTTTTTAAATGCCATAAGTCTATTTCCTTTCTTTTCTTTTCTTTCCTTTTCTTTTCTTTTCTTTTCTTCTTCTTTCTCTTCTCATTTTCCAAATTCAAATTCATAAATTTAATTTATGTTAATTATTTTATTTCCTAATTTTAATTTGACATTTAAGTCAAAATTCACCTCTAGGGGTAAAATGACCAAAATGCCTTTCATGGTGCTCATCGGGTTATTTTTATTATTTTATACCAATTTATAAATTCTCTAAACTTTAATTTATTTTTCTCAAAATTTTTCCTATTTTTTTTTAATATTTATTTCATTAATTTATGTCTCCTCACTATAGTTTAAGTGTAGTTCCAAATATCACAGTATCCAGAGCAGGACATTAGTCGTCGAACGAGTAAAATGTACGGACTACCTACGGTGAGGGCGTTACAATTCTTCCCCTCTAAATAAAATTTCGTCCTCGAAATTTACACAGTGTAATTAATCGAGGGACCGCTATCTCCTTGTCTTTTCACCTTTTTGTGTTATAATACTTTACCTTTTTTTTTTTTTAGTCTGTCTTATTAATCCTTGTTCTACAATCTTATCCTTATCTCGATTTACTATTAAAAATACGTAGTTCTACACAATAGTCCCAAGTCGGTACTGTAATCTGCAGCTTACAGCACAAACATCAAGAGCATTGCATAGTTACTATGGTATATCCCAATAAAATAACTCTTTTTTTTTTTCAACCAGTTCTGTACTCATATTCTTTCATCTCATATACAACCTCCTTCTTCAAATGTAATGGCCCGGCCCACTAGTGATATTGTCCACTCTGGACCGAAGCCCTCACGGTTTTAAAACGCGTCAATAGGGGTTAGGAACCATCAACTTATAAACCCAGCATCTCTCCCGTGTTTTGTCGATGTGGGATTTGCCTAGGGTGTTACAATCCACCCCCCTTATGGGACTCAACGTCCTCGCTGAGGTTTGCCCCACCATCGTTCAAGGTTGCACGCGGAGCGGCTCTGATACCACAAATGTAACGGCTCGGCCCACTAGTGATATTGTCCGCTCTAGGCCGAAGCCCTCACGGTTTTAAAACTCGTCAATAGGGGTTACGAACCATCTACTTATAAACCTTGCATCTCTCCCGTGTTTTGTCGATGTGGGATTTGCCTAGGGTGTTACAATCCACCCCCCTTATGGGAATCAGCGTCCTCGCTGAGGTTTGCCCCACCATCGTTCAAGGTTGCACGCGGAGCGGCTCTGATACCACAAATGTAATGGCCCGGCCCACTAGTGATATTGTCCGCTCTGGACCGAAGCCCTCACGGTTTAAAAACGCGTCAATAGGGGTTAGGAACCATCAACTTATAAACCCAGCATCTCTCCCGTGTTTTGTCGATGTGGGATTTGCCTAGGGTGTTACATTCAATCAAACCACACAAACACTTCTCATAACATCCATTAACTCAAAATAGCTTGAGAAAGCTACATGCATCCATCAATAGATAAAATCTATAAGATTTTCACAAGTCATTTAACCCTAACACAACCAAAAACCCCAATTTTCACAAAAACCACTTCCAACATAACTTTGAAAACTCTCAACTAGTATAAGAAACCCCAACAAACAAGTCATGCATCCAAAATTCTTAAAAAAACCAAAATAAAGGAAAAAATAATAATTTCATTGCATAAAAGCTCAAATCAAAACTCGCATGCAATAACTTTAAAAACTTCTTTCTCATAGCTTTTTCACACTCTTATCTAAATACAAAACCAAAGAAAACAAAGCATGCATTCCATACTTTCTCCAAAACTCATCATAAGAGGCTAGCTTTCCTTGAAGCTTCATAAAGCCCCTTGACCGCTTTAATCCACTCCTAGCTTCTTGCCAAGGAAAGAACTAACACAAGTCCCTTGCTCACAAGGATGAATTTTGTGGAGAAAATGGGTTTTTGCATGCAATAATGAAATGAGAGAAAAGGGAAAACTATTTTTTTTTTAACTTCTTTCCTCAAAAACCAAAATGAAAGAATATATATACCCCTAGTTATTGAGAGACTTTTGGCTATAGAAAGCTTAGTTTTTGGCTGTCAAAGTCCTTGATACTAGAAGAACACCTCGGCAGTTAAAAGAGACGTTTGGTTATTGAAAGTCCAACTTTCAGTTGTGAAAGTTTATACTGTCCAAAAAGAATCTTATACTCTTCACTTTGCAAAAACAAACAAATGAACAACCATTCATATAGACTCTATAACATAGCATTTGCAAACATATAAAACTTACCACTATTTTCTTTATCCGTGAAACCCTAAGTTTCATAAGAATTTCCCATCAACGATAGGAGTTCTAATATCGAAAAATGGTGTATGTTACATTCTCCCCCCTTACAAACATTCATCCTTGAATGTTAAAATAAACAAATATAAACATACCTAAAACAAGTGGGGATATTACTATAACATGAAGTCATGGGTTTCCCAGGTGCATTCTTCCATGTTATGGTGACTCTATAGGACTTTAACCATAGGTATCTCTTTATTCCTCAACCTCTTGAATTACGTGTCTACAATTGAAATAGGCTATTCAACATAAGAAAGATCTTCTGAAATTTCTGTGTCCGATTCACTTCTAACCCTGTTCGGATTTGACATAAACTTTAGTAGCATAAAAACTTGCAAAATCAGATGGATCCTTTCCATTTTTGGTGGTAAAGATAGGTTGTAAGATATATTCCTGACCTTTTATAGTACTTTATAGGGTCCAATATACCTTGGAGCTAGTTTACCCTTTTTTGTAAACTAGATAACACCCTTCATTGAAGATACCTTAAGAAGCACCATATCTCCTACCATATCTACATAACTCTTCTGCCTACTTGCTATTGTTTTTAACATTTCCTTGATTAAAGGCATCGCTTTCCACCGAGTATTTACTAAAGCTCATTCACCAACTTCTTCCTTAGCACACAGGAGACCTACATTTTCTCTCATACAGAGCTTCATATGTTTCCATTCTAATACTAAAGTGATAGCTATTATTGTATGCAAACTCAATTAAAGGAAGATACTTCTTCTATGATCCTTCAAAGTCAAGTATACACATTCTTAGTATATCCTCCAAAGTTTGTATGGTTCTTTTTGAATGTCCATTGGTCTGAGTCATCTCTATTGGAGGCTATAGGCAACCCCACAATAAAGTCCATGGCCACATTTTCTTATTTCTACTCTGGAGTGGGCAGTGGGTTAAGCATCCTTATTGGCTTTTGATGTTCCAACCTTACTTTTTGACACGCCTCACATACAAATACGAACAGTACAATCTCCTTCTTCATAGAAGGCCACCAATACACTTTTTTCAGATCTTGATACATTTTAGTGGCTTCAGGATATACGCTGCACATAGCATTATGAGCTTCTCTCATAATGTCTCCCTTGAGTCTGATATTAAATAGTACAAACATCTACTGCTATACCTCAAAATTTCCTTCTCATCAAATTGAAACTCACAGTTTTTACCCTTCTGTGCCACTTTTGTTAACTTCACCAATTCTAAATCTTCATGCTATTTCTCTACCACTTGTCTCAAATACACTAGTGCCACCTTATTTTGTGCTATCCAGGTGCCTTTGATTGATAATTATCATTATAACCCCTCTCATACTAGTTGGTGTAGCTCCTTCAAGATGGCTGGTCTTTACACCATATGTGAGCCAAATTACAAATGATTTCCAATTGAGGGCATCTCCAACTACATTTGCCTTACCCGAATTGTACTGGATAGTATAATCATAATTACTTAGCAATTCTCCCCACCTTCTTTGCCTGACATTTAACTCCTTCTGATTAAAGATGTATTGGAGACTTTTGTGGTCTGTGAAGATTTCACACTTTGCCCCATAAAGATAGTGCCTCCATATCTTAAGGGCAAAAATAACAACTGCTATTTCTAGGTCATGGGTGGGATAGTTAGCTTTATGCTTCTTCAACTACCTCGAACCATAAGCTATTACCTTGCCATTTTGTATGAGAACACACCCTAAACCCATTATGGAGGCATCACAATACCTTGTGAAATCTTCATTGCTCGAAGGTAAAGCTAGAATCAGTGTTGTCACCAAACACTCCTTGAGCTTGTAAAATCTCTCTTCACGCTAGTCTGTCTGCTCAAACTTTCTATTCTTTTGAGTTAACTTAGTCATAGGAGTAGCTATCTTGGAGAAATCGAGTACAAATCTCCTGTAATAGTAGGCCAAGGCTAAGAAGCCTTTAATCTTAGTCACAGTGGTTAGCCTTGGCCAATCTGCCACTACTTTAACTTTCTTAAAGTCCACTTCAATACCATTTTTTGACACTACATGCCCTTATAAGAATATACTCTTCAACTAAAACTCACATTTTGAGAACTTAGCATACAACTAATGCTCCCTTAGAGTCTGGAAATCATTCTTAAATGTTGTGCATGCTCTTTTTAGCTTTTAGAATACACTAAAATGTCATCAATGAAGATGATCACAAAACTATCCATAAAAGTTTTAAATACACTATTCATGAGATCCATGAATGTAGCCAGGGCATTGGTTAGCCTAAATGGTATCATAAGAAACTCAAAATGCCCATACCTGGTTCAGAAGGCAGTTTTTAGAAAGTCTATCCCTTTGATTCTCAACTTGTGATATCTGGAGCTTAAATCTATCTTAGAGAAACAACTAGCTCTTGCTAGCTAATCAAACAAATCATTAATACAGGGCAAAAGGCACTTATTCTTTGGTTACTTTGTTAAACTGCCCATAGTATATGCACAGCCTTAGGGAACCATCATTCTTTTTTACAAATAACACTGGAGCACCCCATAAAGAAGTACTCAGTCTGATGAATCCCTTGTCTACCAGATCCTACAGCTGCTCCTTTAACTCATTTAGCTTTGTAGGGGCCTTCCTGTAAGGAGGAATAGATATAGGTCTAGTACTAAGTACTAGATCAATCTCAAAATCTATCTCCCTTTCAAGTGGCAACCTAGGCAGTTCCTATGGAAAAACATCTGAGAATTCCCTTAGCACCAAAACTGACTCTGGTCCACTTTTGTTCATGATAACTTCCTTGACATATGCTAGAAGCCGTCTACATCCTCTCTTGAGAATTTTTCAGGCTTACATAGCTGAGATCATTCCTTTCACAGGTGGCACCTGGTCTCCTTAAAACACTACTTCTAATCCATCATGTCCCCTAAACTTTACTATATTATTCATACAATCCAAGGTAGCATAATTGGCTAAGAGCTAATCCATCCCTAGAATGACATCAAAATAAATCAACTCTAGAGCCACTAGGTGGGCTGGAAAGCATCTGTCCTTAACTATTATTAGATATGAGTAATAGATCATCTCTATCATTGAAGAGTCACATTTGGGTCTATTAATAAGCAATGGATAATCTAAACTAGAAACCATCAATCCTAACCTTAGGATTGTATTAGGGGCAACAAAAGAGTGTGAAACACTCGAATCAATCAAAACATGCATATCCAAGCTTCCTAAGTGAAGTTTACTTGACACCACTATGTTGGAGGTGTTTGCTTCCTACTATGTCATGGTAAAAATTCAAACTAGCTTCGTAGAACCCCTCCCTTAAGAGCCTACCATAAAGGAAAAAGCTCCTCTTCCTCTCACTTGTCCTCTTTTTTAAGAAGGAACCATAGAAGCCTATCTTGCAGCTGGTTGAGCCACACTACCTGACCCTGCTTGCCATTGTGAGGCCACTCTTTCCATGTTGGGACACTCCTTTACCATATGCTCCTCTTAACCACACTTGTAACATTTTGAGATTCCAAACCTATAAGGCCCTCAGTGAGGTTTCCCACATCTCACACAACCCAAAGTATTTGAACCTAAGCTAGACCCACTCGTTATCCTAGGACCAAATTTGATCCTATTCTAGAACTTGTTTTTCTTTTGTTTTTTAGCAAACTTCCCCCTTTTCTCTTTCTTAGCTTCGGATGAAGACATGGTCTTAGTTAGGTGATTGAACCTCCTTGCATTTATGGCATTTAAAACTATGGATTGCTCAGCCTTTGTGCTTTTCAGGTCTAAACTCCCTTCAATGAAAGCCCCCATTTCCATCTTTCTTGTAGTATCTATTATATAATGGAAGCTATGAGTTTCCATAACCAATATCAATAAAGAGTAACGAGAGTGCAACCTCTAGGTGTACCTTTTGCCTTTTTCTTATGAGTATTATATCCTGCCCCACATATTACAGAAGTTTCTCAAATTTGTCTGTATATTCATCTACACTCATATTAACTGTTGGCCTCAACTGTTTAAATTCTATGACCTTTAACTCTCTAGAGCTTTCTGGAAAAGCTTAGTTGGTAAACTCCATAACAAATTGAAATTAGGTCATGCTGTCAACCCTACTAGCAACATAGGTCTTGTACCACTCATTGGCCTTCTTACACTTTAGTGCAAATCTAGCCGTCTAAGTGGCTTTACTGTTACTAGCTTCGCTATGGTTTTGATTGCCTTAATGTACTCGAAATGATCATGATGAGAACCTTAATGGACTTGCTAAAGAACCCCTAAAATATTTAATCCAATTCCCCAGAATTCTCATAATAAGATTCTTCTACTTAAAATCACTTAACCCAAAACCAACCTTGTGGTAAAGAACCAAGTGAATAATTCAAATAGGAAAAACAAAGGATTCATGACCCAATACCAACCTTTAGGAGAACCATGAACATCAAGGTATTAATTCTTACAAGTTAATTAGACTTATAAAGAAAAATAGTTCAATGAAGAATGATTGAGGAGAAAACTCTCTCAATAATCAATTAATTAATATCTCAAAGTTGTATTTACAGCTCTAAAATAATCTATTTCTATGCGTCTCCTAACACAAAGCCAAAATGATCTAAAACCTTAGAAATATTAAAAGTCAAATACATAATTGCATAAAAATTAACCAAATAGTAAGTCTCATGGCCTTTGGTGAGCTTCCCATTGCTTTTGGTGCACCTGATTCTCATGGCCATGTGTGCATCCAACACTTATCCCACACCCTGCCATGGGCCTCATAGGTCTTCTTGGTGTGTCTCATGGCTAGTTATGCACCTAAGGGCAATCCCATGGGTAGCCAAGCACCTTATGGCTGACCATGCACCTAAGGGCAATCCCATGTCTGGCCATATGCCTTATGGCCCCCAAAACCCTCCCAAATACATCTCACAAGAAGCCATGTGCCCAAGATGAATCCCACAAGTGCTTGTGCACCTTCTAGACCTCTTCCCATGGCTGAATGTGAGCTTTTAATGGATAGGTGTGTGTTTTCCTATTCCTTTTGTAAATAAAGATGTTTTTGGCTCTAACTTATGGCTGAAGGTGAGAATCTCATGGCTAGGCATGAGATGTTCTCTCCCTGATGGAAAAATGAAGATATTTTGGCTCTTTATTACCATTTGTTGGAGAAATTATTAGCATTGAACACCACCAACACCATCCATGCACACCTGCACTAAAATGACCCATTTAAGCTCCTTGAGCATGCCAAACTTATGAATTCCAACTTTGCACACTTAACTAAGATGACCCATTTGAACTCCATGAGCATGTTAAGTTCATTAATCTCATATCTTTTGCCAATATGTGCTTAAATGAAGCCTTGAAGAAATTCTTTGAAACTTGGTGCTCTCATGATCACATCAAATCATCTCCTTCTTTATACTTAGGTATATCCAGTTTTAGGTAGTCTATCATCTTTGCTTTACATTTGCTACCTAACCCTATCCCTTGAGTTTTAGCTTTTCACGTTATAGGTGGTGGTGCTTACTCTCCTGTAACTCCTTCCATGGTGTTCTTAGTTCCCATAGTGGTTGGAGAGTTTGGAGAGTAAACCTTATGTACCATTTAGAATCTTGCATTTTTTGAAAGCAAATAAGAAGCACTGAGAATACATGAAGCTTATGTGGGATCACATGAACACAAAACATATCATAAAACATATCATGAAACATAAACATATTATATAACATACAGAGACACAACCCTAATGGACATGTATTTTCCTAACTATGCTGGTTGATAAACTTTCTTTCTTTCTCTACTATAACATTTACTAGCATCTAGGCCCACTCATCAAACCTGGAACTCTAATGCCAACTTTGTAACGATCAAACTATGGGGACGTTATCAACGCTAAAGAATGGGTTAGCTTAAGGCTACCAAAACTCGTAGCAAGCCTGAAACCTGTTAAACACATACTCATCTCATATAACCAAAAACCCAAGCAACTCACAAGCAATTACACTTTAACATTTTATAACATAAAACATTTTCTTTTAAAAATGGTTTAGAATTTTAACCTTATCACATTTCTCACAAAATGCTAAAATGTAATTCATAATTCCATTCAGACATAGTACACAATAGTGCTTATGGATTCAGGTGTACATAAAACTATTATATTCTTTTCCTTACATATTGCATAGTACAGTCCTTTGAAATCAGGCATAGTATCTAACATTTCATACCTCATATGTCCACTATACAACTCAAATACATAAAAGAACTTGCTAGAACTCTGCCTCTTACTAGCTCTTCCAGAAGACAACTCTAATCCTACAGGGCCTCAAGTAGGGTTAAGGGAAAGGGGTAAGCTTAAGGAAGCTGAGTGAGTAAACCAACTAAAAAATTTATCATATTATTCAGTTTATGCAAATACAATGCATCAGTCACATGAGTTTACACATTATAAACAATTCACATAAGATGGACTTGTCACCAGTGATTTCCTATAACGAATTTGGTCAGCACATATAGATGTTCCTCATGACATCTTTTCATAAATAACAAATGTGCTCGGTTTATAAAGAAACTCCTCAGGTTTTCCTTTATCATAAATAATGAGCTAGGGACTTACTAGGTTTTACTTTATCTTACCACATAACATCATGCATGATCATAACATATAACATATCTGTACCATGAGAAAACTAGTGGGTCTTCCAACATCCATCATGCATTAACAATAATTATGTAATAATGCAACATATTTGTGTTTCAGATACATATAACCTAATAATATTATAAAATGATGCATGTAAATGATCATGGTTCTCATTTATAATCATTAAAAGATTTGCATTCTTTTAGGTTAATATTACTTACCTCTTGAAGCTTAACAAATGCCATAATCACACATGATAGCTAATCCTTAACTATATCCTTCTAGGTTCCTCATGTCCGATCCTATAAAAGATGGACCTTAATGAATTATATGAATCTTTATAACTCTAGGTCTAAAAGGTGTCTAAAAACAAGTTTTAGAACCTTAAAACAAAAAGGAAACTAAGCTGGGCAGAACCAAATTTGGTTGCTGAAGTAAGAAACTTTTACCGAAGTAGGAAAATTCAAATGGCAAAGTCCTGAACGTCAAAAAATCTTGAAAAGCAACAACTACTCTAACTGCTGAAACAATGGTATTTAGCAGCCGAATATGGGGATTTCCAAAATTTCCAATTCAAACTCTATAGAAAACCATATGCCCAAAACCTTCAAAAACTCATCTCAAAAGCAAAAAACTTCAATCAAACCACACAAACACCTTATGATAACATCCATTAACTCAAAACAGCTTGAGAAAGCCACATGCATCCACCAATAGATCAAATCTACAAGATTTTCTCAAATCATCTAGCCCTAACACAACCAAAAACCCTAATTTCCATAAAAACCACTTCTAACTTATACATCCAACTAGTTTATAACTTTGAAAACTCTCAACTAGTACAAGAAACCCTAACAAACAACTTATGCATCTAAAATTCTTACAAAACCAAAACAAAAGAAAAAAAAATTCAATTTCATTGCATAAAACCTCAAATCAAAACTCACATCCAACAACTTTAAAAACATCTTTCTCATAGCCTTTTCACACTCTTATCAAAATCAAAAAGCAAAGAAAATAAAGCATGCATTTCACACTTTCTCCAAAAATCATCCTAAGAGACTTACCTTTCCTTGAAGGTTCACAAAACCCCTTAACCACTTTAATCCACTCCTAGCTTCTCACTAGGGAATGAACTACCACAAGTCCCTTGCTCACAAGGATGAATTTTATGGAGAAAATGGGTTTTTACATGCAACACTAAAGTGAGAGAAAAGGGAAAATAACTTTTTTTTTCTCAAAAATCAAAGTGAAAGACTATATATAACCCTGGTTGTTGCGCTACTATCTAAGTCTATATTACCAAAAGAACACCTTGATAGTAAAAAGGGACCTTCAACTGCTGAAAGCCCAAATTTCGACTACCGAAGTTCTTACTACCCAAAAAGAACCTTATACTATTTACTTTGCAAAAACAAACAAATAAACAACCATTCATGTAGACTCTATAACATAGCATTTGCACACATATAAAACTTACCACTATTTTCCTTGTCTGTGAAACCCTAAGTTTCATAAGAATTTCTCATTAATGACTGTAATTCTGACATCAAAAAATGGTAGGTGTTACAATTCTATTTTATTTTCTCTTCTCATTTACATTCTATCATTTTGTCTATATGACAGACACACACAAAAGTACAATTAGACATAGATATAGACACAAGCATAAACAAACATTAACATAGATATGAACACATACAGACATAAGCACAAATAAAAACAAATAGATATACTTATGAGCATAAACAAACATAGAGGCATAGATAAAGATATATACAGATATACAGACAAACATAGAATAGACTAACAAAAAAATATACATTTATAGGTGTAGATATACAAACACAAATAAATATAGACATAAACATATTAGATGTCAATAGGCAAACACAAATAAAAATACAAACATAGACATAGATAGAAGTACACATAAACAAATGTAAACAAACAAACACAAACACAAATAAAGAAACATACATATATAGATGCAAATAGATAAACAGACACAAATACAGATAGATAGACACTTTGGTATATCTGACGTAGATAGATAGAATCTGAGACACAAATACATACATAAGTATAGATGGATATAGTCATATGCGACGTTGTGATGATAAACATGGACACAAATACAAATATAGACATATGCAAACATAGATAGACAAACAGACAGAGACATAAATACAGACACTAACATAAATAAAAGATAGGCATACAGACATAAATATAGACATAGACATAGACAAAGATATACATAGATGTAGACAAATAGAAACAGACGAACACACATGGAGACATTGATAGAAGATGCATATACAAATAGATAATATTATAAGTATTTAAAATGTTCGTACTTTTAATTAAAAGAAGAAGAAGAAGAAGAAGAAGATGTTTGCAATAATAGATATAGAAAGGTATTTTTGGAAAAATAACATTTCAATTGAATTCTTTACTCATACCAAACACAAAATTCATTTCATTTGAAATGAATTCCATATTAAATATAAAATATACCAAACAGAGGAATTCATTTGTAAATGAATTCTATCATGGAATTCATTTATAAATGAAATGAATTTTATCATAGAATTGAACCAAATAGGGTCTTGGATTTGTTTTGCAACCTACAATGTTTGCCTTTTAGTAAGAGTACTTGTACTTTGATTCTTTTTTCCTTTTTTCTAAATATTTTCTTTTCTCTTTTGTTAATGCAGGCAACTCATGGCTACACTGTGCACTCTATTGCACCATATGTAAGAATTTTTTTTATATCCTACCAAGTATTACTTAGAAGCACTATTTTTTTTCTTCTTTTGAAAATATTAACTTTAGGCAACATGATAGCTTGTTGAACCGACCAAATTTAGGTTTAATAATATACAAAATTTGAACTAATGCTAACCATAAACTCGTATAAGTGATTTAGGATTTCAGATGTTAAATGTATTTTCTCATGCTGTTTCTATAACTCATTAGTCATAGAAGCAAGCATGTAGCACCTTGCTTGCATGTCTTTGTCTTTCCACTTTGTTAAAGAGTCATGTTCCTCTTAAAAAGGCCCTTTAGGTAAGGACCAAGAACTTTCAAGTTGAAAATGTATCCTATACACTCAAAATTCAAAATAAACTTGAGATTCTTGAACTAATCTAAGAAGTTAGGTCCAATTAGCCTATTACTATCAAGTGTATACCAGCAAGAATGTAGTGTCATTATTATTAGATTAAACTATAAAAAATAACAAGATTCTAATTAGCATATTATATCAAGTAATTAACTAAAATAATCATGGTCTTTTAATCAAATTGATCCTCCTATTTATTAGGCAAATCCTACACTTCCAAAGTTGAAAACAGATATCCTAATTGGGATGGATTTTAAGTGGGTGATTGAATTCTTATAAACTATTATTCATCCTCAAATAATTAATGTTGTTACTAGACTAATAATAATTTACAAGAGAGCAACTCTTTACTCATCATATCTCATGTGAGGCACAATCATGTTTGGCTCCTAATGCTCAAAACCTTAGATACACATTGCCATTATTAGTCTATCTTGCATTAGTTATGTTGGACCCCCTAAGTTAATGAACATATAAACTTGAACCATAATTACCTCAGGTACTCACATTTGTTGTTATTGGCCATTATAAGTGTTTGTATACCCATAAAATCTTGTTCTTAACAATTAGCTTAAGAAGATCTGCTAAATCATAAACACTATCCCCATGTAACCATAACCAACAGTGTAAATGTTTAACCTTCCTAAGTGATTGCCATAGTCGAGAGCCATAAAAATTTCCAACACCATTTTCAACTAAATCATTTTAGTTGGAAGATTCCTTGGTCAACTTAATTACTATTATGTCCCACTTTGCGCATTAACAGTTTTCACGCATATTTCATATAAATTTGATAAGCATACATTTCTAAAGCATACATTTATCCACAAATGGTAATGTAAAAAGCTTGATCATGGAGTATTCTATGGGACTCTAGTCCTAACCGTTAGGACTAGAGTTTAGGGCATCGTAGGTTGTCATTCATCCATATACTAATGAGCTTGTCTTCAAAACTTGAAGTCTTGTGCTCCCTCTAATTTGGCCTCCTTTCTTCATGAAGATTCCACTAATGCCATTTACATAATGTATCCTTGGCATACCAAGGCAAAAATTACAATGGAAATGAGCTCATGCCCAAATAAATGAATTTACAACTATTAGGAATTATAACTACTTTATAATACAACCCTTGTATATAATAAATTAATTATTACATTTTTGTAAAGAATAAAAGGAGAAAATAATCTTATTGGTCTCATAAAGTCCATAATCATCCATCATGCATAGGCGTACATGTAACAATTGAATGGAATAAACATTTTAAATATTATATATTTAAAATTAATATTTGGAATCTCATTCTAAGAATAACCATTTTTGGTTAAATTTGTAGTTAAACTCTTTAACATCAAATTTAAAAATGAAAATGATCTATATGCTTCCTTATTTATCTCTTATACATCACAATACAACATTTGTATAGACCATGTTGAATTAGAAGGGCTTAGTGCAACATTTGCACAGCCCTATGCAACCTTGCATAGGGTCCAACATGCCCCATGTCACAGGTCAGTATGACCCATGCCTTAGCTCAGCATGCCTCATGCCAAGGTCATGTTGATCTTAGTTAATTTGGTATTTTCAACATGGGGTATGGCACAGCCCATGCCACACCCTATGCATATTTCAGCAGATTTGGGGCAATTTAACCCAAAAAAAAAAAAATCGAAACACTTGCATTTTAACCACAACAAAAACCACTTTCTTAAAAAATTTAATGGAATTTCATTTCTCAACACTTGACTAACAAAATTTCATATAATTTTAACTAATAACCAAGCAAATTAAAGTTCTTAAATGCAATATGGGGTGGCTCTAATACCAATTGAAGGCACGAGTTACACAATGGAAATTTCAAAATTTTTAGTTTTACATACGTTATATGCATCTCATGCAAAACCCATATTTCATACTACTTTGTTCAAAACATGAAGCTTACAACTTTTGTAACCATAATTAGAAATCTAGCCGATTTTGCAATTTAGGAAAATTAAAACCAAGTGCCTAAAATAAGATTTAGGGACTTTACCAAACAGGCACAAAATTTCACTTTCCACCTTAATTCGGGTAGCTAGGTTTCTAAACATAAGCCCTCTAATCCATGCACAAAAGCTCAGCAACCAAGATGATCTATCACTTGAACTGCAATCCCCACAAAATGCCTTCTCTTGTGTAGACCAAGTAAGCATAAAAAGTATTTTGGTCCTCTTTGTTTCACAAGGATAATTGAAGAAATGATTCCTTCAATTTTTAATTCAAGAGTAATATCTCTTGAATTAGACTTAGAAGAAAGCTCAAGGTTTTTTAACAATGAAGGTTGAGAAAAAGGAAGAAGAAGAAGAAGAAGAAGAAGAAGATAGAAATCACTAAAGTGTTTTCTTTTGCATGTGGATTATGATATTTATACTTTAGGGATTCCCATACACTTAAAGTGAGGAGAAATCTCTAACTTTTAGAAATTTCATATCCCTAAACATGGTGAATGAGTTCAGAATATTCTGCACTTGGAGAAAAAAGTGTCACATATCAAACAGGTCATATTTTGTTTCCAACTCATAATATCACTCATCATCTCATGTCAAGAGACATTAAAACCCACAAACAATCTTCTTTCTCTTAAAATAAAAGGTATGGCATGCCCCATACAACTTTTGCCTAAGGACAACATGCCCCATGTTGCCATTGCATTCCCCATGCAACTTTTGCATGCCCTATGCAACACTTGCACTAGACTGCAACATGCCCCATGCTACAGTTTATGCAATTTTTAGTTAGCCATATTTTTCCTCCATGTTACCCAATTCTCTAAATCTAGTTTCAAGTCATGTTAGGGATTTTGCAGTCTTATTACATACTAAAGTCTTTAATTTAATTAGTTAATTAAACTATTTAATCAATCAATTAAATTAATTAAATCTTGATAACTTTATTTCTTATTTGTGTATGACTTCTTAGGTTCATAATTAATTAGGAATGAAAATGATATTAACTCCTTAATATCATTGGAACTCTTCCATACATAGAGTGAAATTCCCTTTCTACTCTTGGTTCTCATAAATCATTATTAATACCTACCATAATATGTTGTGACTACCTAAGTAGTGATACTTAGAACCTTGATCATACATGCCATGCATTAAGGTCTCTCCATTACCAAGTCCCGATTCTAGTTAAGGTCATAGTTTATGTTAAACCTTAATTACTTTGAATCATATGTCCTCATCTTAATTCTAATTTTTTATTAATGAGACTTTCCACAGAAATTATTTTCTAAGTTTATCTATCTTGGTCAGGAACTTTATTTGTCAAGAACAGTTTAAAATATTTACTTTACTTTTCCTTGCATTTATTGTGAATACGAGATATTGTTTTCGAGTTTGAACTTGGAAATAAGGGTAGTAATAATTCAGTTATATAAATTAAGAAATAAAGTCCAATTTTTTCTTTGTATTTATTAGAGAAGTTTAATTTAATTTAATTTTAATTTTTTATTCAATTTAATTTAAAATTTTTAATTTATATCTAATTTAGCCCAAATTTGAGGAAGGTGTAACTCACTCATCACTTTGGTGCGGGAGTTACATTTTTTTTAATTTTTTTAAATATTTTTAAATTTAATTATTTTTTAATGTTAATTAATTAACTATAATTAGTTATTTTTATATTTTTCTTTTTTAATATTAATTAATAATATAAAAATAATATTTTTATATTTTAATTTTATTTAATTATAATTTTCTAATTTTAAATTAAAAATATGAAATACAAAAAATCATTTTTTTTCATTTAAATAATTAAAATTAATTACAGTAATAATTTTTAATTTTAATTAATTATATGAAAATATAAAAATATGTTTTTATATTTTCAGTTTAATTAATAATATTAAATAATAAAAATAATATCTTTATTTTTTTATTTAAATAATTATACAATATAAAAAATATTTTATTGTTAAAAAATAATTAAAAATTAAAAAATAACACATATTAATTAATTAAATTAATTTAAATATAAATAAAAATTTATAAATTAAATTAAATTAAAAAATAAAAATAAAATAAATTAAACTTAAAGGACAAATTGACTTATTCCCATAAATTAATGTGGTGTACGTGAGTGGTGTTTGTGTTGATTCAAACGAGCATTTCGTGCGTGTAACATCAACGCTGAAGACTTGTGTCTCGTCAATCATGGACCAATGCGCGTGTTCTTACCTTACAAAAAAAGAAAAAAAAAAAAAGAAAAGAAAAATCATGGACCACCATATTGAGAAGCAATGTTTTGTCCATGATTTGTCAATTTCGTATAAGTTGTTTTGATTTTGGTAGCACGTGGAAGACTGCCACTTTCAAAAAATGATTTTCTTCATTTCTATTTTAATTAAAACTCTTATTTCTATTTTATAATTTAGGGTCTATTTCATATTAATTTAAAACTCTAAAATTTATTTTATATTAGAATTGATTTTATAATTTAAGTTCTACTTTGATTAAGTTTTAAATTCTATAATTACTTTTTATATTTTTATTATGTATAAATTTTTAAATTTTACCTTTTTATTATATAGGTAAATATGATAAAATATGATTAGTATTAAATTATGTTGTGTTAATTTGACATAAAATAATAATTTAATAAAATTTAATATGACTCGACTCATGTAATATAATTTAATAATATGATTTGAAATAATCTAATATAACTTATTTAATATGTTTTCACACAATTTAATAATTTTTAATATTTATAAATTAAAATAATATATAAATTTAATAATATATAAAATTATATAATCTAACGTTAAATAAATAAGTGATACTTCAATATAGCTAATTAATATTTAAAAAAAATTAGAAAACAATATAATTTTTTAACTTTTGATATAAATTAAATAAATTTTGATAAAAAAATAAAAATCAATTATAATAATTTTTTAATATAATAAATAATTAAATTTATACTTACTAATTTATCTTATCCTAATAATATAATTTATAGATTAATGGATCAAAATGAGTTAGTAAATTATAGGTTAACATATAATATGATTATATATATATATATATATTCCCCACTCTGAAAGGCATCCATCAACTAATATGATAATATATATATATATATATATATATATATATATATATATATAAAAGTTTAATCTAAACTCTTTATTTTTATATCTAAAATTATCACTTCAATACCAAATCATGAACTGGGAACACTCTGGAAGGCATCCATCAACTAATATGATTATATATATATATATATATATTCCCCACTCTGAAAGGCATCTATCAACTAATATGATTATATATATATATATATATATATATATATATATATATATATATATATATAAAAGTTTAATCTAAACTCTTTATTTTTATATCTAAAATTATCACTTCAATACCAAATCATGAAGTGGGAACACTTTGGAAGGCATCCATCAACTTGTCTTTATTGTGTAAAAATATCTGGGGCAAGTCAATGTTAACTTGTCAATTCATATACGCGTTTGCACATTAGATAGTCAATTTAAAGCTACAATTTTCAGGCAATTTTTTTTATGTGCCATAACAGAAAACTGTAAATTCCCAAAAAGTGCCGTACATTTAACGCAACCAAAAAATATATTGATTTATATATTGCCCTGATTTCTTAGTCAATATAATTGATTTGCTTATCTTTAGAGAAGTTCTCTCTCTCTATCAATATAAATATACTTTTTAAATTAAGATTTTTAGAGTTGACTCAATTGAAGAACCTGTAAAGATAAAGGATTAAAAAGTTAAAATTTAATCAGAATTAAATTAAAATTTAATTAGCGTGCTATTGATGATGTATATTGTATTTAATATATATTATGTAATTAATAATATTTTATATATTTGTATTAGTATATTATAGTTCTTTTAATAAATTAATATTTACAATCTTTTATAGATTAAAGTATATTAACTTAATATTGAACTATTATAGCTTATATAGTCATTTAATATTTAATCAAACGTTTAATTTGTTTTTAAACCTTAATTAATAATTTTTAATTTTTATTGAACAATCGCTCCTCAAAATTTATTATCTAAAAACATCAACAATAAATTTATACTCTAAGTTTAAACAAACATATATTTGAAACCCTTTAATAGCATTAAAATTTTTCTAGGACATGGTTCACTGGTTGATCACATTAAACTCAATTGAAATGGCCAATTTACTAATTAATCAGTCAGTTGGCTTAATTTGTATAAACTTAAAAATTTAATGTCTTTTAACATTTCAAGTTAATATGAACACATTAGGCAATCACGAAAAAAGTCTCTTTCGCATAATATAAACACATCTGTAACTGTAATGTGATAGGCAACTTTGCATAATTTTTCTGTAACTGTAGCACCCTCTTCTTTCATTTTTCTTCACCGTTTATTAATATTAGGTCATTTAATTTTTTTGCTTATTCATTTTTATTTAAATTATATTGGATAAATTATTCATTGAGTTTATAAAAATATATCTATTCAGCTCCTGCAATTGATGATAATTTGCACGCTCTTTGATGTGAAAATTAATGCTAACTTGCGTAGTAATTTCATTGTATTATGCACTTGAATAATTGGAAAAAAAATTGAAATTAAAAAAAGAAAAGACAAACCTGGACACAATAGCCTCTAGGTTCGTCCCCTTCATCCCCTTGTTTTTGGCTCGTGAGAACCCCCTCCACAGCTCAATTCCCTTTCTTCTTCCTTTCTTTCTCTTCCTCAAGCAACACCCACCAATGCCGACCATTGTAGAAAACTGATCTCCTTTCCCTTTGGCAACATCGATAAAGGCAGGGGAACAATCAAATGGCATCAATGATGGTACTGAGGACATTTTTCCCTCTCAGTGATCTCAGCGCGACGAGACAAGATCTTCGGACTGCCATATTGACCATTTCCAGCAAACAATGCAGGCGAGACAAGCACCAATCAACTTCCCTTTGCCCTAGCTTCATTTTTCAATCAATGATGTACAAGTTGGTGGAATTTTCCGTTGAGGAGAAGGGAATGAATTAGAGTAGTTATCATGAAATTAAATAAATTTTAATAATAATATTTTATCTTCTTTAATTGCGCAATTGAATGTACAACCACATTTTGTTAAATGGGATTTTAAGAGTTTAATAGTTATACTTTTATAAAGTTTAAGTATCAAATAGGATGAATTAAAACTGAAGCTACAAAGTGACTTTTTGTACTAAGATAAGTAGTTAAATACTTACACTTTTATAAAGTTTAGATATTAAACGGGATATAACTAAAAGTGAAGCTATCAAGTAACTTTTGGTGGAATCAGTCAAAATTTTAAAATGCACAAAAATTTTATCTAAATTTTTTAAAATTTAAAAAACTTCTTGTAATTTTATTCTTTCTTTTTTCGAAATATTCTTTCCTTTAATTTTCTAGCTAATCCAACCTTATTAATACCATCAATTAATTCAAAATATCATTTTTCATAGTGCATCAAAATGCTTAGTAATTTGATCAAATTTGATGGTTTTAATCATATACTCTCTCCTTACTATTACTAAATCTCATCACTATTTGATACTAGATTATTATCAAAATAAAATTATGGAAGAGTTAATAAACGTGATAATATTGAATTTTTAACGGTAGATATATACAAGTTAAAAAATGAAGTTAAAAATTTGATCGTTGAAAATTTAATAAAATTTTAATAATTTTAAAAATTTTGATCAATTCTATAAAAATTAAAAAAATTAGATAAAATTATCAAAATGTGATAAAATTTAACTTTTTTTTTTCAATAGGCGTTTTTAATATATATAATTAAATTTATGTAAGCTTAAACTACCATTTATCATTTGTTATGCTCCATATATTTTAATAATTTTTAAAATTTTCTTATGGTAAATTTAATGACAAGACAATAACTGTATTATTATTATTATTATTATTATTATTATTATTATTATTATTATTTACTTCCATATTTTTGCTCTCTATATATGATTCTTTCGACGTAATTGCATTGATTGAAATATCTATCATCATTTTGCTACTGATATAGTTTTTTAACAATATCAAACTATAAGACCAAATATTTATGTTAAATCTGTTTTATAATATTTAAGTTAAAAAATTTTTAAAAAATATATAAAAATCTTGCTTGAGCTTTAAAAAATAATGACAAATTATAATTATTTAATATTAATTATTTGCATTAAAAAACTAAAATTTTGCTAAATAAAAATGGAAGTAGAATTTTTAAGTGGATAAAATTCATGAGTGGAACTCTTTGGCATCATATATGGAAAAGCTATTTTCAAACTCCGAAGATTCTTTTGAGGACCCAAGAAGTTGCTCTGCTCCTTCTGCTAATTAATTCATGAGTATAACTCTTTGGCATCATATGGGAAAAAAACTAACTCTGAAGACTTCTGTGAGGACCCGAGAAATTGCTCTGCTCCTTCTGTGTCAAAGTAGAAGCATTATCTGTATGTAAGTGATCTCTGTGTCACTTGTTGATCGTCTCTCTCTCTCTCTCTCCCTTTCTGTCAGCTCACAGAATGATTTGTAGTCGAAGGATCCTTTTTGCTGGATATGCAGCTCTTCTTTTTCTGGTGCTGATTCTCCAAGGTTGCTACGCTAGAACAAGCAACAACTGCACCACATCTTGTGGCAATATCCGCAACATTAGCTACCCTTTTCGATTTAAAACCGATCCTGAAAGCTGCGGCCACAAAAAGTATGAACTTACTTGTGAAAACAACCTTCCAGTAGCATACTTGGATTCGGCAAAATATTACGTTGAGTCTATCAATTACAATAACTACACAATTCGAGTGATGGATGCCGGTGTCCAAAAGGATAATTGCTCCTCCATCCCTCGCCATTCTTTGAATACATTCTATAACAGATATTGGAAAATTCCATACTTCGATTGGCCAGAAGTAGTCTCCTATGAGAAGGAATACTATCAGAGCTTAATTTTCGTAAACTGTGAAGATCAAGTACAGAGTTCTCCACTTTATGTGGATGCTTCTTCTTGCATCAATAATTCTGGTCATTGGTATGTAATGGTTGGGTCCACAAATTTATTGGATTTGGTGGACTCGTGCCGAGTAGAGCAGATAGTTATGACATCTATAATGCCGGAAGAAGTGAAGAACATTTCATTTAAGGATCTTCACCGTATTATGTCATACGGATTTGAGCTTTCATGGTTTTACGTTTGCTGTGACAACTGTAAGGAAAGCCTCTGCAACCTACCGGATTATTCCATACGCGATTGCGGTACTGGTACGTCGTTTTTTCATAGCCTCTTAAATTTGATACTCAAATTTTGATATTCATATCAATTTAGATTGTGTTTTGAGGTTGTGATATTGCAATTTAGAATCTTAATAGTTTTTAAAGCCTATTTGATTTAACAAATAACGATTAGAAGCCTGCTATTATTGATTAGTGGCTAACGGCTATGGCTAACTGCATACAATCAATGATTATTATTAATTATCAAATATCTTTTCTATAATTTAAATTATTTAAATTTTTTTACATGTTAGTCTTATCATTCTAAATGCTATATATAAATTTTAATGTTTGAAATCAAATTAGTATATAAATATATTTTGAATCATTATTGGTTAAATATTGAATCACTTTTTAAATTGAACGAATAAAACCTTAGTCAATATCAAATAAAAAAAAATAAAAAGAAACACATATGATTCTTAAAAATGAAAAATAAAAAATATAAATATAAATGAAAAAAAAAAACTGTAATTGCTGGGAGAAGGGCACGAAAGAGGAGTTTGGTGAATGAAGGAAAAAGGGGAAAAATTAATACTCCGCATGCTACATTTTTTCTCTCTCTTATATTTCCTTTTTTTTTTAATTTTTTATTTATTGATAACATTTACTCAGTTAATTACTGGATACTAACTAATATTTCTCTTCCTTAACGTAGATTCCATGGAGAACCACATTAAAGGCGACGCATCGGGTGAGGAATTGTTTTACTTTATTACTCTGCTACCCTTTCAATACAATATGTTTAGTCTTGAGGGTTCACGTGTATTTGATTTACGATTCTATTTTCAAGGTTTTTTTTTTCCTTTCTCGATGATAACTTATATAAGAAAAATATTTTTTATAAAAATATATTTTATTATTTAATTATAATATTAAATTAATAATAGATGTTTATTTTATATATATATAAATATTTTTATATTCTAATAAGATTGTCAAATTTTAAAAAATACCTTTTTATTTAAAAAAAAAAGAAGTTATTTTCTTTGAAAATGATTTAGTTTTTTATTTAACTAGAAAAATATTTTCTGTAACTATTTTTTGAGTTCTCTAAACTCTGAAAAATGCAGTAAATATTTTTCAGAAAAATATTTTCCATAAAGAAAACCTAAGTAATCGCTGCTTAATTTTGATTATTTTGGAGAATTTATATTTTAATAATTGTTTTTGAATCATAAAGGAAAAGAAAAGAAAAGAAATTTTGTTATAATCTTAATATCCGCCAACATGTATAATCTTCAGATGACAAAATCAACATGATTTTGCCCACTTGTGTATGTTGTCAATTAGCTGTGAATTTTTCATAAATTGATGAACTTATGCTTATTAGGGTGTAGTGAGTACTGCTTATTATGGCGAAAAAAGTATTTTTTAAAACAAAAATTATAATATATATCTAAAATTAATCAGTACAAAAATAAAAATAAATTTTTATGCTAAGTGCACTTCCAACTTTTCATTTTGCAAGGTGCAAGGAAGAATGTTCAAAACTTTGTGCTCTTTACGCATTTACTTTATGTATCCTCGTCAACTTTTATTTATTTATTTGTTTTGTAACATCACCTCTTTTTAACTCCTAAGAGTTATTATTATTCTTTTGCAGGAATATTTTATTGCCTATTTTATCTACGTGAGTATGGTAAGAACCATTCTATTTTCTTTATTAGTAAAGTAGAGAGATCGGGATAGCTAAATCCCTTTTTCTTTTTTAATTTTCCTTATTTGAAGTTAACATATCTAAGTTTATCAGATATGTTATTTTTTTTAATTATTAATAATAATAATAAGTTAAAAATCATTGCTTATATATGGTTGTAATAGTACATGCAGGTGGCAATAAGGCTGAGTAGAAATCTATTATAACCGAAAAGTTAATTGAATCATTCTAATTTGTTTTTTAGTTAATTGATTCAGTTTTTGAGTTTGGATCAATTATTAAGATTAAAACCTTGAAATAACCAGACCAAACCAAACATATATAAGGGGTACTATGTCATTTTAGCTAGTTGTCTTCCTTCTTTAGAAGCTTGTTGCCTTCTTCTTTCTCATCCTCTTTGTCCACTAAAGGTAAAGCACATACACTCTCTTCGATGTCAACAACAAAAAACGCAGACATTCTTTCTCCTTTTTGTCAACAAATTTAGACTGCTAAACACCATAGAAGATACCAATTGCTCTTAAGCTTCTCTCTTTCTCTCAACTCCCTTGGTCTTGTTTGCCTTGGTCCCTCCTTCCCTTCATTGTCTCTCCTCCTTATCATTTAAGCAAATCCAAATCCCAAAAAATCTTTTAGTCTTTCTCTTATCACGTCTTGATCCCCACTTCTGCTCTCGTGATGCTAATCTACTGCCTTCTTCCTTCTCCATTTTTGTTCTTTGTTGTTTGGCTACTAGCTAGAGCCCGTATCTTCTTGATCGTATTAAGGGTTTCTCATCTTCATCATCAATTCTCTCTCTATGAACCAAATGCAAACTCATCGATTCTTCTCTTGCCAAGTTCATGTGCCAACCACTACTAAGATGAGATCTAAAAAAGCTACCACGCCCATTCTGAAGAAGGACAAAATTGTTGAAGGATTTGTGATAATATGCTTATTCAGAATCACAGAGGCTACGCATCGGGTGAGGAATTGTTTTATGTTATTACTCTGCTACCCTTTCAATATAATATGTTTAGTCTTGGGGGTTCATGTGTATTTGATTAACAATTCTGTTTTCAAGGTTTTTTTTTTTAATTTTTTATAACTTATATATGAAATTATATTTTATTATTTAATTATAATATTAAATTAATAATAAATATTTATTTCATACATGTATAAATATTTTTATATTTTAATAAGATTATCAAATTTTAAAAAATAATTTATTTTTTTTAAATAAAAGTTTTTTGTTTTGAAAATAACTTAGTTTTTCATTTGATCAGAAAAATATTTTCTGCACTCATTTTTTGAGTTCTCTAAACTCTGAAAAATGCAGTAAATATTTTTCAAGGAAATATTTTCTTTTAAAAAAAGACCTAAGTATTCCCTGCTCAATTTTGATTATTTTGGAGATTTTATTTTTTTTTTAGATTTGTATTTTAATAATTGTTTTTGAATCTTAAAAGAAAAGAAAAGAAATTTTGTTTTAATCATAATATCCGTCAACATGTATAATCTTCAAATGACAAAATCAACATGATTTTGCCCAATTGTGTATGTCATTAATTAGCAATGAAATTTCCATAAATAGATAAACTTATGCTTATTAGGGTGCAATGTGAGTACTGCTAATTTTGCTGATTTTACGAGTTTAGGACTTAATTATAGCGAAAAAAGTTTTTTTTTTTAAAAAATAAAAATTATAATATATATCTAAAATTAATTAGCACAAAAATAAAATAAAATTTTACAGCTTTTCACTTTTGAAGGCGCAAGGAAGAATGTTCAAAATTTGGTGTTCTTCTACACATTTACTTTATGTATCCTCATCAACTTTTGTTTGTTATTATTATTTTTTTAATTGATAACATCACCTCTTTTTAACTCAAGAGATTCATTATTATTATTTTGTCAGAGACACTTTATTTTCTCTTTCATCTACGTGAGTACGGTAAAAACAGTTAGAACCATTCTATTTTCCTGAGTAGTAAAGGAGTGAGATGGAGACAGATAAATCTTTTTTTCTTTTTTAATTTTCTTTATTTAAAGTTAACATGTCCACAACAAATGTAGACTGCTAAACCCCATAGAAGATACCAATTGCTCCAAAACTTCTCTCTTTCTCTCATCTCCCTCGGTCCTTCCTTCCCTTCATTGTCCCTCCTCCTTATTGTTTAACCAAATCCAAATCCCAAAAGCTTCTAGTCTTTCTCTCATCTCGTCCTGATCTCCATTTCTGTTCTCATGACACTTTAGTATGATCTACCGCCTTTTTCCTTCTCCACTTCTACTCTTTGTTTTTTGCACAGCCAAGCCATGCACTTTTCTCGGTTTGCATAGCCAAGCTATGCAGTTCACTGCCTCACTTGAAAACTTCAATTTTTCCTAAGTTATTTCAATTCCACACGGCCTATGCATCAACATAAGTCACTTTCCACAGCCTTGCCTTGCACTCAACTGTCTAAATTGTTCTGCCAAAATGACCCAATTATCACTTAAATTCCAAAAATGAATGCCTTTAGCACCTAAAACCATCAAACACTAAAAATCAAAGTGAAAACATAAGAAACACAATTAAGACTTAATTTAGCAATAGATATCAACAAAAACACTACAGAAATATAATGAAAATAACACCAAATTTACTATAAAAATGCAGCACAACATTATGTCAATGCACTACTCCATGAAAATGCAACCCACGAGGAAGAGGAAGAA
Organism: Hevea brasiliensis; assembly: GCF_030052815.1. NCBI lineage: Eukaryota > Viridiplantae > Streptophyta > Magnoliopsida > Malpighiales > Euphorbiaceae > Hevea > Hevea brasiliensis. The sequence goes on along the minus strand of NC_079493.1, from coordinate 9,540,753 downwards.
GTGGAAAGATGAGGATAAGAGCTTTGGGGCGGGGCTTCCTTACCTAGTCGAATCCCTTCCCCCCTCCCATTTCCTTTTACCTGCTTGATTCCTTAATCTTCTAGATTCTTTATGTTTTTGGATGTGAGAAAAAGGGAGATTGAGGTTGTGAAAACATGGTTGAAGAAAAGACAATGAAGCTTGGAGGTGAGTTTTGGAGAGCTAGAATTCTTCTTGTGGGAGAGATTGGGTTTGGAAGAGATGGAAAATTAAGGTGAAGAGAGAGGAAAAAGTGATAGAGAGGGAGTGTCCTAAGTGGCCGGCTCCCCTATCTTATTTTCTTCTCTTTTGTCTTTCAAAAATGCATGGAGGTAGTGAAATGTGTCCTCATTGGAGTGGTATGAAAAGTTGCATCATTAAGCCTCTCTTGCAGAGGAATTTCTCTATTTAGATCCTTGGGTGATTATTTTACTAAGGATCACTTTTCCAATGAATGCCTATTACATTAATTATTATTTTGAGTCTATTTGTAATCTATTAACTAAAGCTTCTTCTCTTTAGGCTTACTGAGTTTGAGTTTTAAAAAGGAGCCTACTAACATAAATTTTCTGATAATTACTTTTATAATTGCTAACCCTCATATCCATTGGCTCTATAATATTTAAAATTTATAACTACATTGGTAAGTCACTGAAAATAAATATATTCTTGTAAAGATGGCAAGACCTTAAAATTACAAAATCTCCCGAATCAATTAATTTGGTGAGTTAAAAAAATAGGGTTTTTGAAAGTTTTTAATCCCTAAGAACATTACATTTCTTGAAAAACCTTACTCCCAAACAAACTTAGTATTTTAAAAACCCATACTTTTTAACAAAAGATGATGAATTTTAAAACTTATACTACACTTTCAAAAATTTCCTCCAAGTATAGTGTTAAGGCAATTAGTTTCTAGTGTCACTATTAATTGGAAAAAAAATTTAATTTATCCTGAAGATAATACATTTAACAGTATTAAATCATAGAAATTTCATTAATCACAAGACTATTCTGCAGTTGGATTTTCGAAATGTTACACAGTATGATTGATGGAGACCATAGAAACATGTATTCTTGTAAGCGTATCGTAGCGGACTATAATCAATTGACTAGTTATAAGTTTTTGATTTCCGCACACTAATCTCTGTCTATTAATGTTGTAGGAATTGGGTGCACATTTGGGAATGTCACTGGTAGGAACCTTTTCTTTCTTAATTTTCATAGCTGTTAATTATAACAGCTTCTTAAAATATAGCTTTCAGACTTGCCATGAGTAAGAAATTGCTATTAATTACTATTTTTTTTTAATTTAGATTTAAACCCTAATTCCAATTATATGATAACCTAATTAATTAATTATACCCTGTAAGACATAAATCCCATAACTTAAGAACCTCTCCACATTATGATTTAATTATAAGTAAATGTTATAATATAGTTTTAAATTTTATTTTGTTAATTTTAAGATATATAATCCTTGAATTTCTACAATTAAATAAAAATAATAAAAAATAAAAAAGTTAAAAAAATAAAAAAATTCAAGAATTAAAATAAATAATAATCAAATATTTAATATTCTCATATAACTGTTTTGATATTAATAAATTTTTTATAGTTTTAAAACTTGATAAAATATCATAATCTCACCTTAATTATAAAATAAACTCTATTATTGGTTAAATTCTTAATGAGAATATATTTATATCTCTATTTTGACCTTAATCTTGATATTTCACAAGTTATATATATATATCTTAATTAATCTTGATATTAATTAGTGAAGTGTTTTAATCTGACTTTGAAGCCCAATTAATTACCGAGGTTAAAAAGCATTCTTTCTTTGTGCTAATGATTTGGTTCCAATCATTGTCATTCTTTAACTTGAATTTTTTTTTTCCTTTATTTGACAGTATTGTTCTGGAACTTACAAAGGTTGCCCAGTGGTAAGAGCACTTCTATTTTGATGTATTGTATGCTTAAAATAATAATAATAATAATAATAATAATAATAATAATAATAATAATAATGATAATATATGAGCATGACACCGGCCAACAAAAATTTATTGTAATAGTCTAGAAATGTAAGAATAAGCAAAAATACTAGTAGTTATTATTTATCCGTAAGCTTTAGAATTTGATCTAATTAGTAAATATGGGTATGCTCCAAAATTATTATTATTTAAATAGTTCTATTTTTTTAGATAAAAAAAAAGTTATCAATGATATTGAAATAATTTTTAAATTCTGAGATTTTGAATATAATTTCTAATTAAAATCAAATTAAATTAAAAAATATTACTAGAAGAAATAAATTTTGAGATGACCCACAAATTCTACTTGAATTTTCTGATTTAAATCAATAAATAATTCATTTTAATATGTACAAAATCTAAAATAATTCTATGAATGACTTGTAAAATTGAGAATTCAATTAAAGGTTAATTCAATAACTTATAGAAGTCCATCTAAGATTGACTCGTTTATGTTGAATTAATTAACTCAAATTTTTAATTTAAAAATTAAATGAGTAAAAGTAATTAAAAAAAAATTGACTTGAAACATCTTTTTAATCCATAAATTGGCTCAAAATAGTTTCCTCATGTTAATTCGATGGGTAACTCAAATCAACTCATAAATGAAATAATTTAATTTAATCTTGCTAAAAAAAAAGCAATACCTAAAATGATTTACAATTCAAAGCATCAGAAATCAAATTCATCTAATCAACCCATTTGACACCTCCAAATTCTTTACATAAGTCTTTTTTTCCATTTTTCTAATTGTTTTTCTTCTATCTTTTGTCAACACAGGCATCACACGGCTACGTTATGCACCCTATTATGCCATATGTAAGCATTTTTTTTATATCCTATTAATTAATTACTTAAAAGCATTTTTTTTTCTTCTTCTTCTGTCGAAAATATTAACCTTGGCAACATGATAACTTATTATACTAACCAAATCCAAGTTTAATAATTGGCAAATTTTGAACTAATAATATATATATATTTACAAAGAAGAAAAAGTCAATTAACAGAATTTGAGTGAAATACTTGTTCATGTTTATTTATTTTTTCAATATATATACATTTATATCAATAGATGTAGGCGAGCCCATTGAGTTATCTAGTGGTGATAAGGAGAAATTAGATGTATATCTATGGAACTAGAGTCGACATATTTCGATTTCAATTTATTAATTCAATTCGAATATCTCTAACTTAAAATGATTTATAATTTATTTGAACTCACAAACAATTCAAAATTACTCAATTTCGTATGATCTATAAAATTAAATTAGGTTCGATTGAAATTCAAATTAATGACTTGAATTACTCAATTTGAACCTAACGTATTTGGGATGACTTGAGTAATCTGAATTTTATCTGAAAATTAAATTAATTTTTTTCTTAATAAAAAATAATATTTTAGTTTAAAAACTATCCGCAATATACAAATTAACCCAAATCTGATTTGGATCCTTTTTGTCATGGTTTTGAAAAAAAGGTCCGGTTCAGTTCATTTAAAAACCCTATGCCACTGATCAAATTTGGTTCAATTATTCATTTGAAAAAATGGAGAATGCATGATGTTGGAGATGGGATTCGATTCTTGGGTGGATGAACTTTTATACACTACGCCAATTGAACTACATATATTATGTCACATTTTTTTTTCCTTGAGTTATATACATAGTAACTTATTTCATCAAATATTAATAACAAATAATTAAGAATTACTTTTTAAACTAAAAATAACAAAATAAAAGGTTTATTTATTTTACTAATTTTTTATTTAAATAATTTAAGGTATTAATAATTTATATTATTAGAGTGTTAACATGAATTATTTTTTATTTCAATTTTTTTTTATTTTTTCTATAAGATTTTAATATATTAAAGTTTTATTGATATGAATAAATTTATTATTATAAAATTTTATTCTAAATATTTTTATTGTAAAATATTATCATTTAAAATTTCAATTAAATATTTTAAATTGTTTATAAATAATTATTTACACTTTAAAACTTAAGTAAATTTATTTTAATTATAATTTATAAAAAAATCAAACTATTAACTATAATAATACATTTATTATTATTATTTTGAAAGAAAATGTTAATTTTATAATATTATTACTATTATATCAATTAAACCCTTAACACTTTGCCTTTATCGGTTCATTGACTGGGCTTAGTTTAAAAATCTTGCTTTTTGTATGGAGACCTGATATGTAACTTGAATCAATTTATAACTTGAAAAGACATAATTTGAGCCCACTCAAAAAAAAAAAAAGACTTGAATAACCTGCAACCTGATCTAATTCATCTGATCTAATTCAAACTTAAATTCCCAAAATGTAAACCTAAATGACCCAAGCCCATTTATATGGAATGGATATCCTGTATAGGTAAAGGGACAGGAATCAAATTGTCTTTTGGTTTCTTGATCATGTAGTCACAACTCAAACCTTTTGAGTGTGAAGAAAAAAAGGTTTTGTAACCTTTTTACCATATGGATAACTAATTAAAATCCCAAACCAAACTTATGTTTAATGTGAACATTACGTACAAAACATAAACAACCAAAGACATGGAGGCGCTAAAAAGTAGGTAACTTGTTGAAAATAGTTCAAAAGATGTTTTATAGTTGAGCACTTTGGTTGGTTTTCTATTAATGAGAGCGGTAAGAATGTATTTCCTCCTCCCCCCCAAAAAAAAAAAAAAAAATTGTGGTCCAAATTAGCTTGAAAACAAAGTGTGCTAGCCATATTTAATAAGTGTATTTGTTTGTGCTTGATAACATCATTTTTTTTTTAGGCGCGTAGATGCAACTATGTTGGAGAACAACTTCTAGAGAATCAAAGAACTAAGTGATATCATGGTTAAAAAATAAAGTGCCATTATATATCACTCCTAACTCTGCAAATGGTGGCATTAAATTGCGTTTGGACCATAGCAAAATAATATTAAATATACCTAATTAGCTTAGTCTAGTTAGTAAGGACGGGAACTCCATTCCTTAGTTAGTAAGGATAGGAACTCCATTCCTTATCAATAAGGGTTCGACTCTATTAAGGAGTAATCCAAGATTATTTATTCTAAATGCACCATAGCAATGTAGAAGAATGTGCCCTTAATATCACTAGGTAAGGAACTTAATTTGGTGTGTGAAGGCTAGCCCAAGAATATATATATATATATATATATATATATATATATATATATATATATATATATATAAAGTCAAGACTTTGATTGTAACACAAAAAAAAAGTCATTGTGACAAAAATCATCTTCTATAGTTAAAAAGAAATTTGTATCATTTAAAGTTGAGATAGTATATAGCCCCCAAACAACGTGAATAAGATCAAAACATTCATTTGTGGAGATAGGGATAAATTTTAACAACTGTCCCTGAATTTATATAGTTGTAACACTAAGTCCTTTAACTTTAAAATGTAACATAAAACTCCATAAACTTTCAAATTTTGCACAGTAAAATCCCTCTGACTTTCAATTACTGATTTTTCAGTTAGAAACTGATGTGAATAGCTCTCGCATGACACTTAGTCAATATTTCTCTCTCCTCTCTTACGCAAAGTGTAAAATTATTCTCTTTATGCATGAAAAATTATTCTGTTTATAGAGAGAAAAAGGATTCAATTTACACATGGCTTGAGAGAGAAGAGAAATACTGACTAAGTTCCATGCTGGAACTGTCCAGATCAGCGTCTAATTGAAAAACTGGTAATTTGAGGTTACAAGGATTTTACTATGCAAAATATGAAAGTTGATGGGGTTTTATGTTACATTTTTAATTTAAGGGACTGTAATGTTACAACCAGATAAGTTCAGAGACAGTTGTGAAATTTTATTAGTGGAGATAGAGGTACATACTAGGAAATGGTAAATGAGTTTGTTTTGACAAAGGATAAGTAACACATTGACATGTTGCTAAATTATGCACACATAAACATGTATAAGAGTATGATAAAAGAAACAATAATTATAATAGAAACATCTAACAAAACACAACAGGAAGAGAGGAGATGAGGCGAACCAATTCTTTAGTCTCCCACCATTATCAAAAATAAATCTCATACTACCAAAAACCTACCTCATACCCAAAGCATGGCCATACCTCCTTATCCCATCACTATCAGCAATCTTCCTCTTCTTCTTTATCCTTTTATATTAAAAAATTTTCACTTAATTTTAATGCCAAAGATCTTTGGAGCACCATTTTTAGGTCAGATAACATCCTGGATGCCTATATTCCATACAAACTCAACCGTAGTGATCGACATTCTACCTTTCTCAAGTCTCCTCTTCTCAACTCTTTAAACAACCTTTGGTTTGGGTCGTTTAAGATGAGAGCCTTCATCTCCCAACATGCAAGAAGATAGTTAACAAAGGCGAACTTGCAATAGAACAACTATAGAGTAAAAAACTATTCTACCCCTGCAAATCTCTAAGGAATTCTAGCAATAGTGCTAAGGTGAAACCAACTTGTGGAAGCACTCAAAATACAAAGAAAAATGGCATAGGAAATCTTGACATCTGTCCAGGCCAACCTAGGTCATTTGAACAATACTTGAATTTTTTTTTTTTTTTTGGGGGGGGAAGGGTATCATCCCTAATTTTGTACTTGAAAATAATATGGGTTGGCTCTCTTGATCCTCTATATTTACTTTGTGTAATGTTTATTCAATCTCAAATCTGTAAGATTATTTATTGGCACAAGGTGTTCTCTATGTTCAAGTCATTCCTTTAGGTGGAGATAAAGTTCTCCTCACTTTTGAATTAAAAGATCTTATGAAAGGCTTCGTATTAAAGTACCAATCTTGGGTTAACCAGTCGATTTGTGACCTCAAACCTTGGGATGCTTCTTTCACTCCATAAGATAGGTTAATATGGTTGAGACTTCAAGGGTTGCCTCTCAATGTTTGGTCTAACCATTTCTTTCAATGGGTCATAGGCTTATTTGGGAAATTTTTCAGAATGGATGGACCGACGAATTCTGAAGCCAGATTAAACTTAGTTAGAATTCTTGTAACAACTCATCAATATCTTATTAACGAAATTTTGGCAGTAGATATTGATAGCACTTGATTCCATATCAATGTTTTCAGAAAAGCCTTATTTTAGTTTCTTTGATCCTCTAATTCACAACAAGAAAGCTGCAAAGCCCTTCCTTGGATGAAAGCAAGGAAAAAGATGATGATGTGGAATGCTCTTACACAAAGGATGACTTTGAGGCTTCCACAAAAGATAACAAAATTCTTTCAAGGAATCATCTCAAAAAGTTATAGGCACATCAATGTAGAGGTTTGACGTGAAAGATCACAGCAATACCATTGGCATTCATTCACAGGGGAAAAATATTCTCGCTTATGCTAATAAATCATTACTGCTTTACTCCCATGACCTTGTAGAGCCCTTGCATGCGTGTGGTTCTAGCCATATGGTGCAGTGCAACACTACTTCTCTCGAGGACCCGTTGGCTTCTTCAATCGTTAAGAGACATTTAGGAGACATCGTATCTACTCCTGCTCAGCATGATTTGGAGTTTCTAGAATCAATTGTTGTTATTAACACTCCTACTCTTTCCCTATCGAGACTTTGGCCCTTGAACCCTTTATTCTAAGCCCATAACATTTTGCTTTTTTCCCTTTTGAGCCAAATACTCAAGTCTAATCTAACAATATGGATGTGCCTTTTATCCCTTCTAACCTATAACCCTCAATCCTATAAAACCTTCAAAACACCAAAACTCCTTCCCCTTCATTTCCACGTCTCCCAGCTTAAGAAGCATCCTCAAACTACCCCAATAGTGTCATCAAGTTTTTTAGGTTATTAAAATAAAGAAGGCACAGAAAGTTTATTATCGACCTTCTTGAGGTATCTCCAAAATTTATTTTGGGGGGTGGGGGGGGGGGGGGGCGGGCGCGAGGGGGGGGGGCCACAAATCAAAGAAAGTTAAAAGCAAAAGTGTGCTTCATTTTTCTATTCCTACCTTCTCCTCTAGAGATTCATCAGGCTCAGATATTGATCACTTTGTATAGTGACACTTCGAGGATGAATTCTCTAATTCTCAAGTCCATTGGAAGTCTCAGGTCTCCCTCACCTAGCCTCAACCCCTCTGAAGAAGCTATCAAAACTGTTAATATGGATAAAAATCTGGGACTAATTTTCTCTAAACTAGACTAAATTATAGTTAATTTCTTTTAAGATCAAATTAATGTAGACATGGCCAATATGGTTGACCAAAATTGATGTAACTCAATTTCGTTCTCTAGGCATGAAAAGTAAATTTCTGTTGATTACTTTGGCATTGGTGTTTCCTTCCTCTGGGTTTATCGGTGGCATTGGTGTTTCCTTCCTTTGGGTTTATCGAGCTAAATTCTTTGTCCTTTGGGGATTGGTTGAATAGGTCTTAGTTTATGAGATAACTAGCAAGGCAAAAATCTATAGTTCCAATTGAGAAAAGAACAAATTTGAATGAAGAAGTTAATAAAGCTAGTGCAATCCAGTAAAAGAGAGAATATCCAAAGAAAAGGTTTAGTCTAAGACCTATGTTTTTGGCAATTCTTTACCATTTTCCTTGACCATGAATGGCGACATAATCCATATGTATTCTACCTTCAAGAGTAGACCAAGCTCCTCTACTGAATCCTTGTTTTGAACAGTCAGTTTGTGTAGATCTACAGGTGATACAAATGTTTTAGCAGCTAGTGATGGATAAATTTTGACAACTGTCTCTAAACTTATCTAGTTTTAACATTACAGTCTCTCAACTTAAAAATATAACATAAAACCCCATCAACTTTTAAATTTTACACGGTAAAATCTCTCTAACCTCCAATTATCAGTTTTTCAGTTAGATGTTAACCTAGACAGTTTCAGCATGAAGCTTAGTCAGTATTTCTTTTTTCTCTCTTAAGTCATGTGTAAATTGAATCATTTTTCTCTCTATAGACAGAATAATTTTTCATGAATAAAGAGAATAATTTTACACTTTGCATAAGAGATGAGAGAGAAATATTGACTAAGCGTCATGCGGGAGCTATTCACATCAGTTTCTAACTGAAAAATCAGTAATTGAAAGTCAAAGGGATTTTACTATGCAAAATTTGAAAGTTTAGGGAGTTTTATGTTACATTTTAAAATTAAAGAACTGTAGTGTTACAATTATATAAGTTCAGGGACAGTTGTTGAAATTTATCCGCTGGTGATACATGGCGCTATCACTGTTGACTCTCGATCCTGCTTGAACGGGTCTTTTAGTTGTTGCATACTCTTGAATTACAAAAACTAGGCTTTTGGTCTTGCCCGTTATGGTTTTAGTCCCTATTCTGTTATTCTTTTATTATTGTTTTGGTGTTTTTTGGGTACTATTTTTTGTTAGCTTTTTACAGGTTTGTTTATACTTATCATTTTTTTTCCAATTAATAAAATCTTTTTGGCCTAAAAAAAAAAAAAGAAAGAGAAAAGAAACAATCATAAAAAAGACACAAAGATTTTACGTGGTTCTGTAATTTGCCTACATCCACAAAGCCACCTTATAACTTTTACTTTTAGAAATTCTATCAAAAGCTCTAGCTTTTCCATTCTCTTTAAATTTATATCTAAGCTACCCTTTTATATAGCTACTCTAGGGTTCCTAAAATACAATAAAGTCCCTTTCCCAAAAAATTAAAAATTGTCCTGACCCAATATAATTAGGATTTCTATCCTAAATAGGAAGTAATAAATCATTGGGAAAATAGAGTCTCGTAGTCAGCATGCCACGTAGAATTATTTTGGATAGCAATCTTCTTATCTAATGATGTCAACACGGCCATGGCATTTTACATGATAGGCTGAGTAACATTCTAGACAAATTCACTTGAAGCATATGTCATCAACACTACCGTGGAATTTCACATACCCAGGCCATGTGACCTTTTAGACCCAAAGACTCCTTACACGATTAGGTCGCATGTCCTGCTTGCTTCACATAGTGAAGTCATGTAATGCACTACGTCCACATGCTCTGATGCATCCATCTTGTTACACAACATCCCCCCCTTTTTAGGGGCCTTTAGGTGTTAGTAAATCTCTGAATATCATTCACATTGACTCAACAATCTCCACCTTAGTGAATATTCACACCCATCAAAGATCAACCTTGGAGAAACTCGCACTTCCACTTAAAGCCACACCATCCTCATGATGAACACCCAATGACATGAAGTAAGTCTAAACAATGTTTGAACTTCTCTATAGGCATCACTTTTGTCAACATATCTGCTCCCTTTTTAGTTGTATGCACATTCTTAAACAAAATCCCACTTCAAGAAATCCATTCTCCTATTTTATGATACCTCACTATAATATGCTTGGTCCAAGCATGGTGCACTTGATTCTTAGATAAATCAATGGCACTTTAACTATCATAAAGTGGATGGAAGGCTCCCCTTGCAGAACTAATTTTTCCTATCAACCCTTTCAACCACAATGCTTCCATAGCAACTTTTGTTATTG
>NC_079493.1:9414710-9493875 GCF_030052815.1 Hevea brasiliensis | reverse complement strand
AGCAATCGGTGAGTCCGGAAAAGCTATCTGTGATTGGGGACATTGGTTGAGAGAGGATAATAAAGTTTCCATTTTAAAAGTTCTTTGACTTCGGAGGTCGGCCAAAATATGGTGTCTACACTTATCAATAAGGGTTTGACTCTATAAGGGAGTAATATGAGATTATTTATCCTGAATACATCATGACGATGTAGAAGAATGTACCCTTAATATCATCTTGGTAAGGGACTTAATCTTGGTGTCTGAAGGCTAGACCAAGAATATCTCTATTATATATATATATATATATATATATATATATATATATATATACAAACATGAGTTAAAATATCTTTTTGGGGTCCTGCCGGGAGTGAATCCCTCAAGGACTAGCATAGTTCAGGGTGGCTAATAAGATTAGCTAACCAATTTTGCAATTGACTCTCTGGAGGCTTTGAAGTAGAAGGACTTTTGTGAAGTGGAGGGTTCTTCATTTTGATATTGGTCAATTTCTTTCTGAAATAGAGCATTCCAAGAAACAATAGGGCTTTGAATGGTTGGCTTTGGTTGACTTAAAATGGGATTTTGGGATTAACCCTGGGTTTGGCTTTGAGATTTTTATTGAGATGAAGGGGCTTTAGAAGAAGGCTTTGATTTTGAATCCTTGGATTCTTTTGGTGCTTATGATGGATCTCCTGGAGGCTTTTTAGGGATCATGGTGAAGGATTTGCAAAAATTCAAGAGTTAAAAAGTCAGGGACTGAATTCATGTCTTTTTTAATATACTCAATATCAAAGTTAAAAATACTTACAAGAGCTTGTCATCTAGCAAAAATCTATTTTCAAGCAATATTTTGAACATCATTTTTTCAAAATTTCTTTTGTAGATTTACAATAAATTTTTAAAAGGAATTTTTGATTAAACAAATCACTTTGAAACTTTGAATGCATATAACTATAGATAAAATTTCTTTCTTTATAAAAGAATAGTTTTTCATGGTACTGTCCCAATGTCCAAAAATATACTGAAATATAACTTATTTATCATATTTTCATTGCTTCAAGATTCCTCCAAATCCTAATTCAAAAGCATTAGTTTCTACTATTTTAAAAACACTAGTGTTAGCTAGGTGTAAGTAAGGAATTTTTTTAATTTGAGCTTTGATTTTCTGAACAACAAGAGTATGTTCTTGTGACTAGGGCTTTGGATTTTTCTTTAACTGATCATGGAGAGATTGAAGTATTCTATTAAGGTTTGGGTAAAAATCTAAAACATAATTTAAGCAACCTAAAAATCTCTGAAGTTGGGTTTTCTCAAGAATTTTATTAGGAAATTTTGTTAACAAAAGCAAAGAATCTTTCCATTGGCGAAATTGTGCCATTTGAGATATAGTGTCCTAAGAATCTAATTCTAGTCTGAAAGAGACTTATTTTAGACTTAGAGACAACTAAACTATTCATTTTGGCAATAAACATAAAAGTTTTCAAATGCTTGAAATGTTGATCAATGGAAGATGAAAAGATCAAAATATCATCAATATAAACTATCCAAACAATTCCAAATGGCTTGACTTTCCATTCAAATTGGCCAAAAGGAACAGTAAAAGTGATTTTATATTGATCTTTGGGAGCTATCTAAATTTGCCAAAATCCAGATTTCATATCAAACTTTGGAAAAACATTTGCGATAAAAAGTTTTTAAAGAAGATCTTTCTTATTTAGAATAGGATACCTAATCCACTTCAAAGCTTATTTAAGAGGTTTATAATTGATAACAAGTCTTGGAACACCTCTTTCAATTTCTAAAGATTTATTTACATAAAAAGTGGCACAACTTTAGGGGGGACCTAGAAGGAGAAAAATAACCTTGGAAAGAAAATCATTAATTTCCTTTTGGCAATGTAGTTCAAGATCTTTATTCATTCAAATAGGGCAAGTTTTGGTTGGAATTGGGATTCATGAAAATCATTTTCATATGGGAGATCCCCAAAAACATTTGAAAGATCAGAACAAACAGTATTTTCAATCTGGCTTTAGAAAAAAGAAATTCTCTTTTGTAAAGTAAGGCTTTAAAGCTGGTATTCTATCCTATAAAGAGAAACATCTTTCTTCAAATCTTAAAGTTCTTTTTCTTTTGAGAGAACCATAAATTTAAATGGTTTTCATAAACAGAACAGGCCTTGATGATTTTTAAGTTGTGGGTTTGGTGTTTTTCAATAAAGGGAAAAACAATCATTTTACCTCTAAGCTTTGCAGAAATATGATCATAATTCACAGCAGAGTAATAAGATTTATGAATGCAGTGCCAAGTGTGACAGTATGATGAATGTTATAAACCGTTGTTTGAAGCATATGCATTGGTTTTGAAATCAATCTTAAGATAAGAATTATTTGCAGTTATTTGCAGCTTTGAGTCTTTCTAGGAGTGAGCATTAGTCGGTTCAAACCGAATAAACTGAATCAAACCACTTTAATTTGATAATTCGGTTTAGTTTTTAAGATGATTCAGTTCAGTTCGGTTTTATATTATAAAAATTTTAGTTATTTTGATTTGGCTCAGTTTTGAAAAAAAAAAAAGGGTTAAACTGAATTGAATAGTTTTATTGATTTTTGAATTGATTTATTTTTATGGGGAATTTATAAATTATATGTAATGTTATATATAAAAATTGTTTAATTTCATTGATTAATGGTTATCAGGTTCAAACAAAGGTAAAAACGATATCAAATAACTTGAAAATCAAGTCTAAATTAAAAAATAATAAAAAATAAAAACCAATCAGTTTGAACCAAACCAAACCAAAATAGAGCAGTTCGATTTGATTCGATTTTTCGTCCATTTCGATTCGATTTGATTTCTAAAATATGTAATTCAGTTTTCATGATTTGATTCGATTCGGTTTGGTTCAGTTCGATTTGAACCAAATGCTTACCCCTAAGTCTCTCTTTCATGGCTTCTTGAAATCTTTTCAGAATTATTCATTCCTTGATATAATTAAGGTTAGCACCTGTACTAAAGAGAGCATTTAAAATCATCAAAAATTTGTAAAGTGATTTTAATCAAATACTTTTGGGAAGTAACTTGTTTTAAAATAGAGAAAAGCTTTTTTGGACATCTTCAAGGTTGGCTATTTGAGGTGTTTCAATTTGAAGCTCCGATTCATCTTCTTCTACTTTAGAAAATATCTTAAGAAGAAGTTGGAAAATGGTAGAGTCTTCTTTTTGCTTGGATTAGAGTTGTTTAAGGTCAGAATTTATGGTCTTAATCTCGGTTTGGAGTTCTTGGATAGCAGAAGTAGGGGTTTTAGCTTTATTTGTCGTGGCCTTTTGGAGAATGATTGTAAGATCATAGGTGTTGTTAGCTTTATATGGAATAGTTGTGGAAGATAAAGTCTCAAAGATTCTTGAAGCTTTGTGAGATAATCCTTTTGGACTTGGGGATCTTGAATGTGGTTGATTACTTCAAGGAAAAACTTTTGATCCTTGGTAAGCATGTTTAGTTGCTTTTCTAGTTCTTCAGTAGATGAGGAATAAGAAAGAACTTCATCAAGTTAAAGGGCTTGATTGTCTTCAAAAGAGACTGAGACAATATCTTCAGAGTCTAAGGATTCAAGTAAAAGAGCTTTAATTTTGCACAAGGTTTCTTCTTCAAGTCGGAGTCCATGGAGTCTCCTGTTAGGCTTGCAATATTTTGCAATGTGACCTTTCTTGCCACATTTGTAATAGGTGACATTTTTTCTAGTAGTAGATTTTTATGGCTTCGAGTAGGATTTTTGGTGTTTTCTGATGTAGGCTTTCTTTCTGTGAGGCTTTTCGGGTTGGTGAGAAGGTTTATCTTTAGAGTAGTGTTTTTTGTGTCTTTGGTATATTTTGGTTTAGCAATCTTGGCAAGGTTTGGTGTTTGAAGATGATGGCTTTTGATAAGAGATATCAAATTGTTGGCCAAGGTTCCAAGCTCTTTCTTGGTCTGGTGCATTTCCCATTTTAGCTACTTTTAAAGCTTATAATCTTGATAAATCTTTAAGCCTTCTTTCTAGGTATACCTGATGATCTCACCATAAGTTAACTGATCATAGGGAATTTGCTCATTTTAATGCTCTTTAATTTTATTCTAAGCCTTTTCTCCAAGAAGAGGAGGGAGACCAGCAAGAAATTTCTCCTTCTAAAAAGGCTGGTTGGAGTCTTCACGAAGCATAACCCTTGTAAGGAAGGTATCTTTATACCATTTAAAATCACTAAGCTTCTTACACTTGAGATTGGAAAGAAGTTCAACATTTTTGTCTTTAAGATGTGATCGATCTCCAACAAAATGAAGCGTAAGTGCAAGGATGAGTGTGGCAATAGCATTTTGAATCAATTTGTCATTCTCATCAAGGATTGGTATGTAACACCCTAGGCAAATCCCACATCGGCAAAACACAGGAGAGATGCTGGGTTTATAAGTTGGTGGTTCGTAACCCATAGTGACACATTTTAAAACCGTGAGGGCTTCGGCCTAGAGCGGACAATATCACTAGTAGGCAGGGCCATTACATTTGTGGTATCAGAGCCGCTCCGCGTGTAACCTTGAACGATGGTGGGGCAAACCTCAGCGAGGACGCTGAGTCCCATAAGGGGGGTGGATTGTAACACCCTAGGCAAATCCCACATCGGCAAAACACGGGAGAGATGCTGGGTTTATAAGTTGGTGGTTCACAACCCCTAGTGACGCATTTTAAAACCGTGAGGGCTTCGGCCCAGAGTGGACAATATCACTAGTGGACCGGGCCATTACATTTGTGGTATCAGAGCCGCTCCGCGTGCAACCTTGAACGATGGTGGGGCAAACCTCAGCGAGGACACTGAGTCCCATAAGGGGGGTGGATTGTAACACCCTAGGCAAATCCCACATCGGCAAAACATAGGAGAGATGCTGGGTTTATAAGTTGGTGGTTCGTAACCCCTAGTGACGCTTTTTAAAACCGTGAGAGCTTCGGCCCAGAGCGGACAATATCACTAGTAGGCCGGGCCATTACATGGTATCAAGGATTGGTTCTTGATCTTTATCAAGTTTTACTAACTTTAAAATTTTTAACTTTTTCCGAGGAGTGAGATAATAATCCCACCATACTTTAAGTTTTCCTGAGAGTCCTATAATAAGAAGTTCTGCAATAGCTTGGTCAAAGGTGCCCGTCTAGGTTCTATAGGCATTGGTTGCCATAGTCATTTGCTGGAAGATATTGAGGATGTTATGCTCAAATATTCCATCTATGTTCCATTCATACACAGAAGAAGCATTGTAACGGCTTGGAGAAAGAGCACTTGGTTTATCTTCAATGTTGACATCTGGAGTAGTAGCTCTTGGATAATAGAGCTATTGAGAATTTTGCCAATGGACTTTATTGACTTCTAGAAGAGAAACTTCTTGAAAAGCATTTTCTTCATCAGAAGATTGTTCCATAGCATTGACAGAGGCTTTAGGGGTATCTAGGATAACAATATTGGACTTAGTTAAAGTTAAGGGACCAAGTTGATTCAGGCAATCCTAAATTGTTTGAAGGAATTTTTCTTTGTTTTTCTACTAAAACAGAGACAGAGAAGTCTTTGATACTTCGAAAGGCTTGAAAACTAGAGCTTTCATTTTTGATTTTACAGATAAAGTAATCATAATGGAGTGCTGGATTTGGTTTTGAATATCATTTAACTAGTTTCCAATAGTATGATAATGATTATTAGTCCAGATGTTTTATTGAATGATATTCTCAAGATCTCTAATTGTATCTTTCTCACTTTTGATTTTAAAAGGTGAGGCAATGAGGGTGGCTTTATGGCGTTTAAACTGGAGTTCTCTGAGGAGTGGATGAATAGATTGAATCCATTCATTTTTTGGGGTTTGCTAGGAAGGTATTTGAGAGATTGGGTTCAAGGTTTTTCCAAAAGGATATTCTCGATTATTTTCAGAAGCATAAATTTTAAACCAATCAAAAAAAGAAAACATGTGCTTCATGCTCATGCATAAAATTTCCCTTGGATTTCATGTCTTTGATTCAAAAAATGTTCAAAAAAACCAAAATTTTTTCTCATGATTATGAGAAGTATAAAAATTCTTTTGAAGATATGCTTTATTGACTTGAAATTCCTTTTGAAGAACATTTATTTTAGCATCTATCTTCTCAGTCACAGAGGAGACAGTTAGAGATGTAGGTCTTGGCTGTTCTTCAGGAGTGGAATAAATAGGTTTTGTTATGATTGTGGAAGAATCAGTAGTTTGCATTGAAGTTCTTGGTATTTCGAAAGTTGAATGTCTAGGCAAGTTTGGAATTAGGCTAAAATGCACTTGAGTGGTTGGGAAGTTAACAACAGAAGGTGTTTGGGTAATAGGCAAGTTTATTACAGAGGGTAGATTTGAAACTCTTCCTAGTTCGATGGTTTCATAAGAGGAAGCAGGATCATAAGAGGGTTTTAAGCTCGTGGATTTTCTAGCAAAAGATAACTTTACCTTTCCATCTAGGTATTGGGCAATTTGTTTAAGCTGTGTATTTTGGCTTGGAGGAGACACCGATTTGGGTTTTGAGGCTCCTTCTAATATCCATTCGTTTAGAAGGGATACTTCATTCCATTTTATAGATCTAGGAATTGTAGCATCGGCTTTAGTGAGGTTAGTTTGGAAGAGGAGCATTTCTCCTTTGTAACTGTGAATAAGAGCTTTGAGGCAAAAGTAGTCATCATAGCTTTGTAATGAACTTTAAAAATCAAAGCAACAGGAATAGATCCAGGAAGCATTTTGTAATTATAAGTTTTAATCTGCAAAACAAGACTGCCTTGCAAATTTTTATCATTTAGAGATATAGTTAAATTTGGATAATACTCAAAAGAGATTGAACCAATGCATAAACTAGACTCAATAGAGCTAAACAAAGAATCTTGAAAGTCATAAAACCGTGCATCTTTAAGGACAGTTAAGATAAGAGTGTTTAGACCTTCTTTGGTTAAGGGTTTTATCCCTACCTGAACTAGTACTATGTGGATGTAGTTGTATCCTTTGGATTTATGTTTATTCAAAGAAGAAAAAGTCATAAGTTTTATAGTTTCAGAAGGCTTTGTGACATGGACGTCTCTTTTTTCAGTTTTGATACTATAGTCAGTTTTACTAGGAAAGTTAAACTTACTTTGTTTATAGATCTAATCTTTCTGGACTTTAGGAAGTTTCCAATTATCTATTAATTTTTCAAAATCTTCAATAATTAATTCTTCACTATTTATTATCTTCTCCTCTGTTCCAGAGGCAGAAGAGATGGAAACAGACCGATTCCTGCAAAATATGTCCATGATTTAAAAAGTTTGATCAATACACTCCCTATAGTAGGATGAATTTTCTGGATTTATCGCTGCACCACTGGGACTTACAACCAGCAAATTCAAGTCCTCAAAAGGGCTCAGGAATGCAAGAGCTAAACAGATAAAAATCACAGAGATAAAGAGCAGCAATCGTTCTATCCCCCTGGCTATGATGCCAATAGACGCCCGGATTGAAGAGATAACAAACAAATTAAGAATTACAGATTAAGAATTAACGTATTGAAGTTAGAGAAATATCAAAAGATAATTAGAGATCAAAGGAATATAAGCATAAAATGATCAAAGCATAAATAAAATCAAAGCATAAAATATTGAGACTGGATCAGTCAAGATTAAACACTTCCCAGAAAGTTCCCCCATCCCAAACTACTTAACCTGTACAATCCTCAAAGTCATGGATTGGGGATAAAACCCTTTACTTCCTAGAAAATTTCAAGCTAGATTTAGGAAAAGCTTACCCTCAAACCAAACTTTTACCTATTGAGATTATCATTAAGTATGGATAAATGCCTTCTTGATAAAAAAAACCCCAACCAAACTCATACTTGGCTCTTTTTCTTCAACACAACATCACAATTTCACTTTTCCCAATGGTTTGCTCAATGGTGAAATTGGATGGGAGCTACACCACAAATTTTGCCTCCTAACATTTATCAGGGTTATACAACTTTCAAAGCCAAATACATGCCTACAGTGGAAGAAGATATTTTCCAGTTCCATGGGCTCTCATGTGAGACTATGGATGTAAGATTGATCAACTTCTTTAAGGACCTATTTTGATCATAACCTTCAAAGTCAAATGGTGGTCCAAGTTCCAAAAGAACCAAAAAGCCTCCGTAGCAGCTATGGAAAAATGGTTACTAAAACACTCTAAGAAACCAAAACAACTTAATTGATTCAAGTTAACTCCGATGAATTCAACTTGCTCAAAAATCACATGCTAGTGCTCTCCTCCTCAAACCAAAATAGAGGAAGAATATTTTATTATAACGCAATAATTTTGCTAAATAGATTAGCAGCCTCCAACAGCAAAGCCAGTTCCTCTTCTGATGCAGTCAGTCTCAGCAATGATAATGAGGATGACTATTTTGGAATTTTTACTCCTCTTGAGCATTAAAGAAGCCGTAACATTTGACATTTTGTAATCACTCGCTAAAAAATTATTTTCCTCCCACATGGCTATAGTTTTAAGCTTAATTATTCTATCAACTTTTACTCTCACATAGCTACAGTTTCAAGCTCAACTACACCACCAACTTCGGTGTGAAACCCTTTACCCGTCTACAGTGTAATCGAGCAAGATATGCCACACAGTGTACCGGAACACCATAACTTATCTCATTGATATTTATCAGTTCTTAATTTATTTATTATAGTTATTAAGTGAAATTTATGAAATTCATCTCATTTAGATCATTTATTGAAATTATAAATTAATTTGCGGCTTCGAAAATTTTATAGAAAATCCGGCAGAGTGCCGGCTAAAAATGGAGAAAACAGTTCTTCGGAACCTGTGAAAAACACTTCCAATAATTTCCAATCATTCTCAAACTCCATTTGTATCACATCAATTTACAACAATTTCTTAACAATTCCTCCATTTGTCATTCATTCATTTCACATCATCATCAGGCTCAAATCATAAATAAATTCTCATATGTTATTTATAAACACAAAGTTACAAATACTTACATTAATACAAAATTATATTACATATGTTTCTGTAGAATGAGATGATTCTCCTTAATATCAATTAATCTGTACATGGGTATATATATACAATTGATTCCTATAATTGTGTTCTACTAATTAGGAAGAAATCCTAAATAATAAATCCTAAATAGGAATACGTAATACGTAATATACAGAGAAATAATATAGTGATTGACTTTCCATAACACTCCCCTCAAGTTGGAGCATAGATGTTAATCATGCCCAACTTGTTACAAATGTAGTCAATCCTAGCTCCATTCGAGCTTTTGTAAAAATATCTCCTAACCGCTCTCCTTTGATGTGTCTGTTGAGATGATCATTTGTTGAATCTTTTCACGAATAAAGTGACAATCAATCTCAATATGTTTGGTCCGCTCATGAAATACCGGATTAGAAGCAATATGGAGAGCACTTGATTATCACACCACAATTTCAGAGCGTGGAGGTCTTAAAACCTGTCTCATCTAGTAATTGAAGTATCCACATTACCTCACATATTGATTGTGCCATGGCTCAGATTCTGATTCAGACTAGATCGAGAAACTACACTCGCTTCTTACTTCTCCAAGACACCAAATTTCCTCCAACAAAACGCAATATCCAAGAGTTGACCTCCTGTCAACCTTAGATCCAACCAGTCGGCATCCAAAAACATTCAATATTCAATTGCCCATGATTACCATATAGCAAACCTCTTCCGAGCGCCTTCGGATAACACAAGATTTGTTCCAAGGCTTCCCAATGAGCAATAGTTGGGAAGAAATAAACCGACTTACCACACTAACGCATAAGCAATGTCGACGAGTGATCGTGAGGTAGTTAAATTTTCCTACCAATCTCCTCAGATTCTCTCGATCTTCAAACAACTCACTATCCCACTTGTAAATTTGGAGTCATTGGTGCACTACAAGGCTTAGCACCTAATTTTCTGTCTCACAATAGATCGAGGACATATTTTCTTTGAGACAAGAAAATACCCTTCTTACTTCTCATAACTTCGATACCCAAGAAATACTTTAATAATCCCAAGTCTTTGGTCCAAATCGAGTTTGGAGGAAGGTTTTAAGAGATGAAATACCGCAGAGTCACTCCCGGTGATGATAATATCATCCACATAGACTACCAGAGGATTAGACCAAATTTCAGATTGCATATAAAATAATCGAGTGATCACACTTACTCTTTTGCATACCAAATTCTGCATCGCTTCACCGAATCTCCCAAACCATGCCCTAGGACTTTGTTTCAAGCTATAAAGAGACTTTCGAAGCCTACAAACTTTACCCAACTCCCCCTGAGCAACAAACCCAGGAGGTTTCTCCATATACACCTCCTCCTAAAGATCACCATGAAGGAAAGCATTCTTGATAACCAATTGATGCAGGGGCCAATTATATGTAGCTACTAAAGAGATAAACAAGCGAATAGAAGTAAGTTTAGCTATAGGAGAAAAAGTGTTAGAGTAATCAACCCCATATGTCTGAGCATATCCTTTTGCTACAAGGCGTGCTTTTAACCTAGCCACAGAACCATCAGGATTTACCTTTACTGTTAATACCCATTTGCAACCAATAGCTTTCTTACCAAGCAAGGCAACAGCTCCCATGTACTATTAGCATCTAAAGCCTCAATTTCCTCTTTCATAGCATCACACCAGATGAGACAAAGGCCTCACCAACAAGATTAGGGATAGGAACAGAGTCTAAAGAAGTAACAAAACACCGAGAACAAGAAGACAATTGATTATAAGAAACAAAAGAAGAGATAGGATAAGTACATGAACGTTTACCTTTACGAAGAGCAATGGGTAAGTCTAGATCAGAATAATGATCAGTATGAGGTACTTGATCTCCCAACGAAGTAGCTAGTGGAGGATCTGAGTCAGGAATCTCCAATCTCCTGGAATAAACATGAACAACGGGAGGTCGAGTAGGTCTAGAGACAGAAGGAACAGGCTGTGGGAGAGGACTAAACATTGGTTGGACAGTATATATTAAGAGATCATCCTCCTCCCCCTGACTCTCATACACAGATGATTGAGGAAAAAATGGAGTGGACTCAAAAAATGTGACATCTGCAGAAACAAGATAACGATTAAGAGTAGGAGAGAAACAACGGTACCCTTTTTGTAGCCGAGAGTAACCAAGGAAGACACATTTGAGAGACTTTGGATCCAATTTAGTAACCTGTGGATGAACATTACGCACAAAGCAGGTACAACCAAAAATACGGGGTTCAATAGAGAACAAAGATTTTGTAGGAAACAAAGCAGTATAAGGAATATCCCCATTAAGGACAGAAGACGGCATACGATTGATAAAAAAACATGCCGTAGAAACTGCATCCGCCCAAAAGTGTTTAGGAACTTTCATCTGAAAAAGAAGAGCACGAGTTACCTCAAGAAGATGCCGATTTTTTCTTTCGGCCACGCCATTTTGAGATGGGGTATCCACACAAGAAGACTGATGAAGAATGCCATTTTGTGTCATATAAGACTGAAATTGTGCTGTAAAGTATTCTTTGGCATTGTCACTTCTTAATATGCGCACAGAAATATTAAATTGAGTTTTGATTTCATTACAAAAGGCACAAAAGATAGAAAACAACTCAGAACGATTCTTCATTAAATATAACCAAGTAACACGAGAGTAATCATCAACAAAAGTAACAAAATAACGAAATCCAGTTTTAGAAGTAACAGAACAAGGACCCCAAACATCAGAATGAACTAACTCAAAAGGGGATGAAGCCCGTTTATTGACTCTAGACACAGAAGGCAAACAATGATGTTTTGCAAACTGACACGACTCACATTCTAGTATCGATAAAGATCAAATCGAGGACATAGCTTCTTCATGGTAGACAAAGAAGGATGACCCAATCTACAATGAGCTTCAAGAGGTGTTAAGGTATCGAGCAAACAAGCGACCGCTACATGATTTTCCAGAATGCAGAGACCACCTGACTCACGTCCTCTACCAATAATCTGCTTCGTCGTAAGATCCTGAAACAAACACTAGTCAGGAAAAAAGGAAACAGAACAATTTAAGGTACGAGTAAGTTTACTAACAGAAAGTAGATTAAAAGAGAATTTTGGTAGACACAAAACAGATGACAAAGAAATTGACGAAGTCGGGTTCGCAGTTCCACAACCCATGACACAAGAAGTAGAACCATCAGCTAAAGTAACAGTAGAGGAATTGAGATTAGGCTGAAAAGTAGATAGAAGACTAGAATTACCTGTCATGTGATTTGTCACCCCAAAATCAATAACCCATTTGGATGAGGAAGACACAAGACATGTAGTGGATTTACCTGACTCAGCGATTGCAGTGATAGGGGAACTGGTAGGCTTTAGAGATGCTCGACATCGAAAATCAGGCAAAATCCTCTGCAGATACCAAAATAGTTTTCTCAGAGGAAGATATTGTAGAATCCTCTGCTGCCATATTTGCCATCTGTGATCGCTGATTTTTCCTTTGAAGTTGCGGACAATTATATTTTGTATGGCCAGGCTCATGGCAATAATAACAAATGACTCCTTTTGAGTCCTGATTAGAACTAGCCTCTCCATTACGCTGATTAATTCTGTTGCCTATAATTCCTCCTCTATTTCCTCTTCTATTGCCCTGTTGTCCATTTGAATTATGGCTAATAAGAGCACTATTTGCAGGCTGTGAAGATTGGGTACTCTCTGTACGAAGGACCCGTGTAAACGTTTCATGCAAAGAGGAAATCTCAGAACTGGAGAGAATCTGAGATTTAGCAGTCTCATACTCTGAAGGAAGGCCTGCAAGAAAACTCATAACAGCCAGTTGCTCCCGTTGAGCTTGCTGAACTTTCACATCAGGATTAAAAGGCAACAATACATTAAGTTCCTCATATACCCATTTAAAATCCATAAAATAAGTTGTGAGAGACTTATCCTCTTTCTCAGCACGGTAGAATGCCTTACAAACATCATAAATACGGGAGATATTCCCTTTACCAGGATACAAAAAATCTAAGTAATCCATCAATTCCTTAACAAATTCACAGTGATTAATTAAACTAATTACCTCACTGTGAATCGAGTTCCGAAGCTGCAAAAACAACCAAGCATCCTCCCTTAGCCAAGTTTGTCGTGTATCATCCGTAGGTGGATCTTTAGTAAGGTGATCATCCTTATCAATGCTACGCAAATAGACCCTAACAGTCTTACTCCACTCCAGGTAATTCGAATCATTAAGTTTGTGTTCCGTGATCTTAGTCATCACCGGAATCACATCAGAAATAATATTCTTATTGTCTGCCATTTGTTGAGACAGAGAAAACTAACCGAAACGCTAATCCAAAGTGCTTACAGCAGCAAAATAACCCAAAATCACAAATCAAGTAAATACCAAAATAGGATCTGAGAGCCAAACCTCAGGAGGGTTGAGGCGACGCTGGCGATATTGATCGGAGTCGAAACGGCCGGTCAGCGGCTAAGGTCTCTCCTGAGCTGGGTGGTGAGAACAAATAGTCACCCTAGATAGATGACCTGCTCTGATACCATGTAGAATGAGATGATTCTCCTTAATATCAATTAATCTGTACATGGGTATATATATACAATTGATTCCTATAATTGTGTTCTACTAATTAGGAAGAAATCCTAAATAATAAATCCTAAATAGGAATACAGAATACAGAACATACAGAGAAATAATATAGTGATTGACTTTCCATAACAGTTTCAAATATACATGATAAAATAAGAGTTTAATTACAAAACTTACAAAAATCACAAAATAAAAAATGGGACCTAGTGTCCTACCAATGCACTGTAGTCTGTGAGGTGACACAGACACTATGCAGAACTGTGAACGGCCTTACCCAATCTGTGGTCTACTGGGCTCTCTGTCCAAATCTTCAGTACCTACGCGTTGCAAAAGCAACGCGCTAAGTATAAAACTTAGTAGTGCCAATAATATAAGAAAATATAATATGCAAATAAAAATAATAATTTCCTAGTTATTGTGTTCATAAGAAATGAATAATTACTAACTTATTGTTTAGTCGAAGGCTAATTACATTTTATGATATTAACTTCTTCATGCATTTTGTTAATGGTTTTCTTCATGATTTTGAGCTTCTTTATTTTATTGTAATTATTCTTGATCTTTATCTTGATATTTAATTTCCTTATTTTCTTTAATAATCAGTTCAATTACAATTATACTTTTCCATGCCCAAGTAACCTATACAAATTGACCGGACTGAATAAACGGGTAAACTAGCACTGGGTACTAGGTATCTCGGGCCGTCACACCATCGGTCACTATGTGTCTCCCGGTGTGCAAACAGAATGGCTAATAAGCCATAAAAGCAATAAGACATAAAGCCAAGTATAACATCATAATCAGTATAGCCATAGGCTATCATCACAGAATGGCAATGAAGCCATACATCATACGCAGTACTGCTATCAGAACCCTATTGGCATGCCAATCTATCCAAACCAATCACATTAGGCCTACTAGGGCATTTAACACTTTTAATTTATGTAATTCTTTGAAATTGAAATTTTATGGCTACTATTCATTTCATTAGTAAACTAAAATGTTGACTTTTTCATAGACAATAGGTATATTGGTTCTAATATCACCAACATATCACATTTTGCATACTAAAGTTGTTGGCATTAGTTGCCAATTCCATTTCAAAGCATAGTGTTAGTTATTCACAAGTTTTAGATTTTAAGCATTAAGTTTACTGTTCCATTAGTCATTTGTACAGGAGGAATTTGGCAAAGTTGTCTTCATGAAAGTTATTCCTTATTGTGTGTAGTTGCATTTCTTTTTTTGAATCACTCAATTTGGAGTTTTGTAGCTCAAGTTAAGGCCTAAACACCATAACTGGCCGGATTACAAATTTTCCAGATTTTCTGGACAGAACCAAATCTACAGTGTTTTGTACACTGACTGCAGGTCAGTTTTTGAACATGTTATGATCAAACTTTGAGTTTGGTTTCTTCATGAAAGTTGTAGGTCTATGTATCAGCTATCTTCTGGTAAAATATCAGGTTAATTGGACCTTTCTACACTGAGTTATGACCAAATGAATAAATACTGTTCATTTGGTCATTTTGCCCAGGCAGAATGCAAGTCACCCGGATTAGGGCAATTTTTAGGTTAACTTGGTTTGGTTTTCTGGGTAGGGTTTCTTCACCAAAGTTGTGCCATTATGTGTCTAGTTTCATGTTCAATTGGCCTTGCACCAATTGAACCTATACAACTCCATTTATAGCTACCCAAACCTACTGGACTCACAACCAGTCCTGCAGGTCACCAAGGGCAGCATGCCTAAGTTCAACTCCAACATCCTTACTCACTTCAATTCCTCCTCACACAGATTCAAATGGTCACTAATTGACCATTACAACATCATTTTGTGTCCATTTATAACTACTCATATATTTGAGTTTCAAACCCTAACCTTAACATTCCAAAGTTACATTTTCTTACACTAAACTCATAAACTAATGTTTTGAGTGATACAATCATATCAAGGGCAGTCCATTCACTCATTTAATCCAAAGAAACCATCAAGACCACAACAAATCCATGGCTGCCAAAAATAGGGTAACACCTTAACATGTTTATCTTCAATGAACTTACACATATCCTAGCTCAAATTTGCATTCTAACAAAAATTTAAAGGAAAGAATCAAAGATTTGGACACTAACCTCTTTTGCTAACTATTCCAAGTCTCCAAAACTTCCTTTTTTCTTCTTCTTTTTGCTGCCTAGAGGTTGTTCAAGATGCAAGATCACTTTTTTGTGAAGCAAGGTAGTGGTTTCAAGGTGATTTGGTGGGTGGTTCCAAGCTTACCTTAAGCTTTCATGGAGGAATGGGTTAGGGAAATGGGTGACGCCTGGTTTGGAGAAGAAACAGATTGGTTTTTCTTTTTTTTTTTTGGTGTTATTTATTTTCTTTTATTACTTACTTAAGTGGTGCTTTAATGTGATTGATGGAAATTCCTTTAAATGACATCATGGTGATGTCATAATTGGCATTTTTTTTATTTTCTTTTCCTTTCTTCTCTACTCATTTTCAATTTAATTTTTATCAATATTTATTCACATTTTATTTCATAATAATTATTTACTTAACTGGACAAGTCGGCAAAAAATCATCTCTAAAGATGAAATGACCAAAATGCCCTCCGTTTGGCTTAACAGACTAAAATTGTCTGTACCGATTGAAAAATTTTTCTAAGCATTTTCTTAGCATTCTAATGCCATAGAACCCTCAATGACTCTTCTCTGGAGTCCCAAAAATTATTTTATGAATTTTCTCCCGGGGCTAGGGCTCCTAGTTGCGAGGACCGTAACTTCCCACTGGGTTACCCATCGCTAGAGTACCGGCTCATTTAACTTGGTTGTATTTTTTTTTCCTAAATTTTTCTTATTAATATTTGAGTTAATTATGATTCCTCACTTTTGTTTAAATATTTTTCCAGACGTTTTAGCTGTCCAGACCGACACCGGTCACCGAAACAGTATAATGTACGGAATGAATACAATGAGGGTGTTACATTCGATGCCTGCCCTTAACTTTTCACATGTTACAAAATAAAATTAGATAATTGTAAAGCATTCTCCTTCATCTGTAAAAGGAGAATTCTGCTCCTCCGTAGGCATCGCATACTTTACCTAAGGAACCCTCTTCCCTCTTCCTCATCCCTAAAACTCTTTAGTTCATACCCTCAAACCTTGTTTTGCTTAACCTTCTAACTTAAAATCTATTTCCTATATGCAATTATCAGTTTTAAAGTTTCAATCAAAGTATATTTTTGCTTAAGGTTTTGATCTTTTACACTATATCTGTGGCTTGTACTATTGCCCATTATTTTACCCTTTGATTGTTATATATATACATAATTTTAAATATTAGTATAAAATCAAGACTTTGATTATGACAAATAAAAAATCACCGTGAGAAAAATCATCCTCTATAGTTGAAAAAAGATTTATATCACTTAAAGTTGAGGTAGTATATAGCCCCCAAACAACATGAATAAGATCAAAACATTCATTTGTGGAGATAGAGCTACGTATAAGGAAATGGTAAATTAGTTTGTTTTGATAAAGGATAAGTAACACGTCGACTTATTGCTAAATTATGCACACATACACATGTATAAGAGTAAGATAAAAGAAACAATGATTATAATAGAAACACGTAATAAAACACAACGGGAAGAAAGGAGATGAGGTGAACCAGTTCTCAAGTGTCCCACCATCATCAAAAACAAATCTCATACTACCAAAAACCTACCTCGTACCAGATCCATGGTCATGCCTCCTTATCCCATCACTATCAGCAATCTTCCTCTTCTTCTTTATCCTTTTATATTAAAAAATTTTCACCTAATTTGAATGCTAAAGATCATTGGAGCACCATTTCTAGGTCAGCTAACATCCTAGATGTCTATATTCCATACAGACTCAACTCTAGTGACTGACGTTATGCGTTTCTCAAGGTCCCCTCCTCAGTTCATATCCATAATCTTTTTCAACTATTTAAACAACCTTTGGTTTGGATTGTTCAAGATGAGGGCCTTCCTTTTTCGACATGCAAGAAGATAATTAACAAGGGTGAACTTGCAACTATATAACTATTAAGTAAAATACTATTCTGCCCCTATAAATCTCTAGGGGAATTTTAACAATAGTAATAAGATGAAACCAACTTGTGGCAACACTCAAAATACAAAGGAAAATGCCACTAGAAATCTTGACATCTACCCAGGCCAACCTAGGTCATTTGAAAAATACTTAAATTGTGGTGGGGGGGGGGGGGTGGGCTGGGGAAGCGGGCCGAGCGAGGGTGGGAGAGTAAAAGTATATCATCCCCAATTCGGTACTTGAAATGAATAGGATTAGCTTTCTTAATCCACTATTTTTACTTTGCATAATGTTTATTCAATCTCAAATCTGCAAGATTATTTGTTGGCATAAGATGTTCTTTATGTTCAAGTCATTCCTTTAGGAGGAGATAAAATTCTACTCACTTTTGAATCGAAAGATCATAAGAAAGGCGTTATATCAAAGTACCAATCTTAGGTTAACCAGTGGATTTGTGACCTCAAACCTTGGGAAGATTCTTTAACTCCATTAGATAGGATAATATGGTTGAGACTTCAAGGGGTGCCTTTCAATGTTTCATCTAACCATTTCTTTCAATGGGTGGTAGGCTTGTTTGGGAAATTTTTCAGAGTGGATGGCCCAGTGAATTCTAAAGCCAGATTTGGTTCAGTTAGAATTCTTATAACAACTCATTAGGGTCTCATTGGCAAAATTCTGGTAGTAGATATTAATAGCACTTGATTCCATATCAATGTTTTAAGAAAATCCTTGTTTTGACCTTTTAGACCCTAAGCCTCCTCGCACGATCGGGACATGTATCTTGCTTAGTTCACATGGCCAATCGAAGAATGCCTTGCCTCCACATACTCTATTGCATTCATCCTATTGTAACGTATTGCAGAGGCATTGCCCCCACACCCTTAACTACCTTTTAATGTAAACCAACTGTATTTCTTCATGATAGGGGATGTTGCCCGCTTACCCCTCTTAATATAACATCACCCCATTTTTAGGGGCCTTCAGGTGTGTAGAAAATCTTCAAATATAAGCCATTTTCACTTAAGGAAACATTTATTTGGAAAGGAAATATTGTGATCTAAGCTATAAAACGCTTCACAAACATGTTAACAAAAATGTCAAGGCATCAATGTCAATAGGTTTTCGGTGTCATGGTAATGAAGACCATAACGATCCTTAGCCAAACCTATCACTTGCTTCATCACCACTAGGTCATGAACATATAAAAACGAGGAAAGAAATCAACTAAACAATTAATGATTTTGCTAACTAACAGGAGATTAAATTTAAAAGAAGGAACTTAATGAGCATTGTCTAAATGCATATGTGAACTAAATTTACAAGAACCAAGGTAAGTCACAGGAACTTGATCTCCTTTAGGTAGTCTTATAGGAAGATTATGATGGTCATGAACATTAGTTAAAAAATCTAAATAATTAGTGATGTGATCGGTGCAACCTCAATCAATAATTCAATGGTCGATAGAATGAAAGGAAAAACATGAAATTGCACTGGTGAAATTGAAAATAAAAAAGAATTAGAGTAATTTAAAGAATGTGGTTTTATTAAAGCTAGGAGTTGATGAATTTGGAACTAGAAATGGACGTGCCTTGGTCAAATCATTAATCTTATGTGTTATTGTTTTATTTTTCTTTTATTTTATGTTAATTGAAATTTAGGGTGAGAGGTAAAGCTTTAATTTTAGAATACAATAATTAAGAATAACAATTAGTTGTAAAAAAGATAAAGCTCTTTAGGGCTTTATATTTATGCAACATTATTTATCATAAGGTAACTTTCATTGTTTTCTTGTATTGTAGGTTTTCTCCCCTATTTACTGGCTTTCCTTGGTAAGTTCATTTATATTTCAATGCAAATCATGAAATATATTTTAATATTATATAACACAAAATGATATTGTCTTGCCCTCAAAATGAAAAAATAAAAAATGATATCACTTAAATTATACTAAGCAATGAAGGCCAAGAAATGAAATCAAGAAAATGACTCCTTCATGAGATAATAAGCGTGCATAATTAATTTATCAGTTAGAAGTAACTACAATAAAAAGAATTTCCACTAAACAAATATCTTCTCTAATTAACTATTATTCCTTTATTTTTGTACAGTATATCGCGCAGCATTATGCTTTTGTGGGACACTATGTGTTATCTCCTTTTTGATTTATAAATGGCAAAGAAGGCATTTATCAATGTATGATAACATTGAAGAGTTTCTTCAAGGTGACAATAACCTCTTGCCAATTAGATACTCTTATTCTGATGTCAAAAAGATGACAAGAGGTTTTAAAGACAAATTAGGTGAAGGAGGTTATGGCCTTGTATATAAGGGAAAGCTTCGTAGTGGTCAATTGGTGGCAATAAAGATATTGGGTAAGTCTAAAGGTAATGGACAAGAGTTTATCAATGAAGTAGCTACTATTGGAAGAATTTACCATGTTAATGTGGTTCGCCTTATTGGTTTTTGTGTTGAGAGATCAAAACGTGCTCTTATATACGAATTCATGCCTAATGGATCTCTTGATAAATATGTACTTTTAAAAGAAGGCAGTTCCCCAATAAGCATTACAAGCATGTATGAAATTTCCCTTGGAGTGGCTCGAGGCATTGAATATCTTCATCGAGGTTGTGACATGCAAATTTTGCATTTTGATATCAAGCCACACAATATTCTTCTTAATCAAAGTTTTGTTCCAAAAATTTCAGATTTTGGACTTGCAAAGTTATATTCACCACATAATGATGTTGTTTCTCTCACAGCAGCCAGAGGAACTTGGGGTTACATGGCTCCAGAGTTAATCAACAAAAATCTAGGAGGTGCATCTCATAAAGCTGATGTATATAGTTTTGGGATCTTATTGATGGAAATGGTTGGAAGAAGAAAGACCTTGAATGCGTCTGCTGAGCATCTAAGCCAAATTTACTTTCCTTCATGGGCTCATGACAAACTCAGTAAAGGAAAGGATGTAGAATTGGGTGATGTTTCAGACGAGGAAAAGAAAATAGCAAACAAAATGGTTCTAATAGCATTATGGTGTACTCAGTTGGAACCCATTCATCGTCCATCAATGCATGAAGTTATAAAGATGCTTGAAGGAGAGTTTGCAAGCTTAGAAATGCCTCCAAAGCCTTTACTTTCACTACAAGACAAGCAAAAGGAGGATATTAAAATCAACATAAATCCAACAGGGTCAACAAGTACACAAATAGGTGATTGTGTGGATTCAGTTAGTTTGATTGCAAATGCATATTAAGCTATGTTTGTTATTATCTATGTAATGTTATTGATAAGACAAATTAAGTTATCTGTGTGTATTGTAGAGGTAAGTGCTACGTACTGATTCTCCTTTCTATTATTTTGACAATAAGTCGTCATTTTTTTTTTTTTTTTATGGTCATTGATGTAATTTCAACTCTTCAAAGTTAATTTTCTTAATGTTAAATTAATTAAGCAAGTCTTAGCCAATAGAAAATAAATAAATAAATAAATATACATCATTACTCAATTTGTTATATTACTTATATTTTTCACTAAAATTTAGATTAAACTTTTTTACTATATTAGAGACTTTAATAGTATTTGGTACTAATTTAATGTTATTGAGTTTGTCATGTATATACTTTAGTTGAGAAAACCAAAGTTTTGTCAATGATTTTTCATCCGACTACTCTTTAAAGTAGAGCTCATATGTAGCAAATAGTGCAATTTTTTTTTATCATTTAGGTGAAACAAAAATTCCTTCTGTTCTACAGCCTTAGTTAAAATTATAGATATATACTCTTTTTGTAGCTAGTTTTTCAACAATGTGCAACGCATGTTGTTTGTACTAGTTATACTTGTAGTGTCTATTCGTGATTTAATTTTTTATACCTAATTTTTTGTTTTTTATATAATATAACATTATCATAATATAATATTTATTAAATTTAATTATTTAAATTAAAATATTATTTTAATGTTATTTTGATTAATTATATAAATAAAGTATTTATTAATTTAATAATTATTATACTTTTATTAAATCATATTTTTATGAAAATTATATAACATATAATATTAATTTAATTATGAATTTAAGTGTAACATAATAAAAAAAATATAATAATAAGTTCTATTTTATTTTAAAAATATAAATGGTTGAAGATGTTTAAAAATTAAAATGATAAACTAGTATTAAATGCAAGTTAACTCATGGTATTAAATTTATTCAATTTCCATAATTTTATTTTAAATAAATAATTTTAGTTTACTTATATATTTTTTATAATTTATTTAAAACTAATGTTAATGTTAGCATAATTACAGCAATTAACATGATTATAGGAGATTTATAGCATAATTATAGCAATTATTATTCTTGTTTAAATTAGCTCATATTCTCATGTATAAATAGATGTAATATCTCTGTAAATAATACACAGACAAATACACAATCATTTCCTTCATTACTTATATTCTTTCTTCTAACATGGTATCAGAGCCGTAAAGTTTTTATTTCTAATTTCTGTACGTACTCTTCTTCTTTCTGGATCATGTCAAGAAAAATTTTGGGGAGAAGCATATCTTCATGCTATTTATATTATTAACCGTCTTCCTACCTTGGTTCTTCATAATTTATCTCCTTTTGAAAAGTTGTTTGGACAACCTCCTGACTATTCCATACTTAAACCTTTTGGATGTGTTTCTTTTGTTCTTTTACAACCTCATGAACATACCAAATTAGAACCCCGTGCTCGTCTATGTTGTTTTCTTGGTTATGGTATTGAACACAAAGGGCATCGTTGTTGGGATCCTATTTCTAATAAGTTACGCATCTCTCGTCATGTTACCTTTTGGGACAATACTATGTTTTCTTCTCTTTCCAAATTTCATCACTCTGTCAATACTGACTCTCTATTTTTCACTGACTCCTCCAAAGAGCTGTTTCCAAGTCCTGATCTAGGTGCTCAATATTAGCCCAACTACACCTGCCCCTGTTGAATCTACACCAGTTATTGATCCAGTACCTGCGCCTGCATCTCCTCCTAACATTACTCTTCGTCGTTCTACCTGTGTAAGAGAAACTCCTCATTATCTTTCTGATTTTCACTATTACTCTACTATTGCAACCCTTCATGAGCCTCGTTCTTATCGTGAGGCAAGTACTGACCCTCTTTGGCAGCAAGCTATGACTGACGAACTTCAGGCTTTAGAGAAAACTCATACTTGGGATTTAGTTGATCTTCCACCAAACAAGACCCTTATTGGTTGCAAATGGATTTACAAAATCAAGACCCGTTCTGATGGAACTATTGAACGCTGCAAAGCTCGCTTAGTAGCCAAAGGGTACACTCAAGAGTATGGTATCGACTATGAAGAAACTTTTGCTCCAGTGGCCCGATTAACATCTATTCGCAGTCTCTTAGCTATTGTTGCAGTTCGTAAATGGAAACTTTTCCAGATGGATGTTAAAAATGCTTTTCTTCATGGTGATTTAATAGAAGAGGTTTATATGCATCCTCCTCCTGTTTATCATTCTCCTCATAAGGTTTTCAAACTTCGGTGAGCCTTTTATGGATTAAAACAAGCTCCCAGGGCCTGGTTTGCCAAATTTAGTTCCACTCTTACTCAACTTGGTTTTCTCTCTAATCCACATGATTCTGCATTATTCACTCACTGAACTGACAATGGTATTATTATTTTGTTGCTTTATGTTAATGATATGATAATAACAGGAGATTATTCATCTGGTATTTCAGAGTTACAATATTATCTCAATCAGCATTTTGAAATGAAAGACCTGGGTTCTCTCAGCTATTTTTTGGGTCTTGAAGTTTCTTAAAATTCTGATGGCTATTATCTATCTCAAGCCAAGTATGCATCCGACTTACTTTCTTGAGTAGGCATCACTGATAGCAAAACAGTATCAACCCCATTGGAGCTCAATTGCAAACTTACACCTCTTGATGGCACTCCTCTTGATGATCCTACTTTATATCAATAGCTTATCGGGAGTCATGTTTATCTCACAGTTACTTGACCTGATATTTCATATGTTGTTCATCTGATTAGCCAGTTTATGTCTGCTCCTCGCTTAATTCATTTCTCTACAGTACTTCGAATCCTTCATTATATCAAAGGCACTCTTTTTCATGGTTTGCACTTTTCCGCTACCTCCTCCCTAGTATTATCTGGCTACTCGATGTCGATTTGGTGATCATCGTCGCTCTACAACTGGTTATTGTTTCTTCTTGGGTAATTCTCTTATCTTTTGGAGTAGCAAAAAGCAAACTGTTGTTGCACGTTCTAGCATAGAATCTAAATATCGTGCTCTTGCTGATGCTACATCTGAATTACTTTGGTTATGGTGGTTATTAACTGATTTGGGTGTCACTCATTCTTCTGCCATAATGCTTCATTGCAATAATAGAAGTGCCATACAGATTTCTCATAATGATGTATTTCATGAGCGTACCAAACACATCGAAATTGATTGTCATTTTGTACGTCATCATGTTGCTCATGGCACCATATGTTTGATTCCTGACTATATATTCACCAAAACGCATCCTCTCGCTCGCTTTGAGGATCTCTTAAGCAAACTCAAGTTAGCACATGTGCTACCACCTTGAGTTTGAGGGGGGTGTTAGCATAATTATAGCAAGTAGCATGATTATAGGAGATTTACAGCATAATTATAGCAATTATTATTCTTGTCTAAATTAGCTCATATTTTTATGTACAAATAGATGTAATATCTCTGTAAATAATACACAGACAAATACACAATCATTTCCTTTATTACTTGTATTCTTTCTTCTAACAGTTAATTTGAAATGAGATGGCATAGTTTGTAAAATTAGAAAATAGGATAATTACAAATATATTTGATGGTTTAGCGCATTATTACTTAAAGGATAAAATTTTTGTTTTCATTAAATTGATATATTGAAATTTTATATTGTTATATTATTTAATAAAAATAATTTTAAAATCTATTTACTATATTATTGAATATATTTAATGAGTTTTTTTTTGAAAATTTAAAACTAATGTTAATTTGAAATGAGATGGCATAGCTATATTAATATAAAAGAAGGTTATTTGTAAAATTAGAAAATAGGATAATTACAAATATATTTGATGGTTTAGCGCATTATTACTTAAAGGATAAATTTTTTTTTTCATTAAATTGACGTATTGAAATTTTATATTGTTATATTATTTAATTAAAATAATTTTAAAATCTATTTACTACATCATTGAATATATTTAATGAGTTTTTTTTTTTGAAAATGATAAGAAGATAGTATAAATATTATATTATATATGTTATAATAAATACATTTTAATGTAATATAAATATAAAGTTAATTAGGTATTTTTAATTAATTAATTAATTAGTAATAATAATAATAATATAACAATTACTCTTAAATAATCAAATTGCCCCTTTTTTTTAAAAAAAAAAACCTTAATAATATAATTTACCTCAATAAATTTGAAGGCAATACTAAACAGGAAAAAAAGAGAGATGAAAGTAAGCCTAAGAGAGATTGAACTATTCAATATTAGCATATAATAGTTAGTTTCTTAAACACGTATCTTTATTGCTTTTATAATGAATTCAATACCCTTCATAATAAATTATAATGATTTCACTTAAAAAATTATAACAGTTTTTATTTATATTATGATGATTTTGCTTTAAAATATCGATAACTACAAATAATAGTGAAAAATGATTGTGGTTTAAAAATTATGATAATTTTGATTTATATATCATTACAATTTTGCTTTAAATATAATTTAGAGAAATAGAAATTATATTTATATATTGTTAGAGATATGGGAGCCCAAAAAGCCTAGGGTGATGGACTTTGTAAAAGAATACTTATGAGTTTGACACCACATCTAACTTAAAGGCAATTAATTTTCTTTCTATTTACATATCTCTCATTCATTTTATATTTTTGAGAATTCTAAGACAAAAAAAAAAAAAAAAGAAAAGAAAAAAGCCGCCTATTTTACTTTCTTTGATATATATTATAGATGTAACAGGTGAATATAGAAGTATGCTCTAATATGTCTTTTGCAATGTAATGTTCTCTCAATTCTCTCCAGGGTATCATAAACATAATTCTCCTTTTCTGTTTTTTTTTTCCCTTTATTTTTATGATAAGATAATAGAGGAATGTTTTTATTTTATATATATACATATATATTACAGAAATAGAATAAAAGCAATGTATAAAGGGAAGCATAAATATATCTGCCAATATATACACACACACGAGGAAAGAAGTAATTATGACAAATGCAATTCAACCACACACCTGTGAAGTTTCTTATGTTAGATGTTAACTCGCTTGTGATGTAGTTTATTGATTTCTTTCACTGGCCATTGCACTAATTGGCTTGCACTTCTATCAAGCCATAATCGCCTAGGAATTGGCTGCAGATTGTAAAGATAATTCAGTTTATTATTCATTAAAAGAACCATATGGAACTGATGATAAATATCTAGGGCAGGGTAATATTTCAATTACATGCTGCCCATTGTTATTAAATAGTATTTCACTCAGTTAAGGGCTAAAGATTAGATAGTATTTCACTTAGTTAAAGATGTGTTGTCTAGTTAAGTTAGGATAAGATAGTTTTTTCCCTTTTATTTTATGGTTTCTATTTTAGATTTATATAAAAACTAAAATTTAAATAATAAAAAATAAAATGATTATAAATATATAAATAATGGATGGTATGTTTGAAAATCCTAATGTTGCTCATTCTTCTTACTTTTATTTAATTTTTTGGTAGCGCGTATTGCACTTATTCATTGTATGTATTCATAATTTATTTTTTATATATAATTTTTTATTAATTTTTTATGTGTTATAATTTATCATAATATATTAATTCCATGACAATTATTTTTAATATATACTGTTTAAAATTAATTTATATTTTCTTTTGATTTAATTTTTTATGTGATTTTCGGTTAACTTTTATATTTTTAAACAAAATTCAATCATATATATATGTTATTTAAATATTATGTCAAAATCATTGTAAAAAATATTAATAATATCTCAATACATAAAACTATAAGGAAAGAAAAAAAAAGTATGAATTGTAATAACAATAAAAGAAACATTTTTAGCCACAAATTTAACCAGCGATTCTCATAAAAACATTTACAAGTTAGCCACAAATTTATAAGTTACGATATCTTTGCGACTTTTTTTAAGGAGGCTTTGCTTAGCATTCACCATATCTATCGAATTGGGTTTCATGCAATTTCAATAAGACAACAGCAATGCATGTGAATGTGAGTTTTAAATTATGGTTGGTTATCCACATGATTTAGCATCTACATAAAAACATCAATAAGAGTAGCGTTAGTTTTCTTTTTTTTTTTTTAATGAGTTAATCAATTAATTTATTTTTTTCAACCACTATTACAATGATCTTATCTCATGCTCCACAATTAAACATTCTTATTAGCAAAATATGTTTTATTCAATGTATTATAATAAGTGAACAACAAATATATTATTAAAATTTTTTGGTCTTAAATTAAACTATACACTCATAACTAATATGATTTATTGAATGATTAAAAATTTATTTTAATTGAATTGACTAAAGAATTTTAATTATAACACCCTCACCAAAGGTAGTCCGTACATTTTACTGTTCTGACGACTAATGTCTGTTCGGACAATCAAGGTGTCTGAAACTACACTTAAACTATAGTGAGGAGACATAAATTAATGAAATAAATATTAAAAAAATGTAGGAAAAATTTTGAGAAAATAAAATAAAATTTAGAGAATTTATTAATTGGTATAAAATAATAAAAATAACCCGATGAGCACCATGAAGGGCATTTTGGTCATTTCACCCCTAGAGGTGAATTTTGACCTAAATGTCAAATTAAAATTAGGAAATAAAGTAACTAACATAAATTAAATTTATGAATTTGAATTTGGAAAATGAGAAGAGAAGAGAAAAGAAAAGAAAAGAAAAGAAAGGAAAAGAAAAAAAAAAAGCTTATGGAAATTTTAAAATTTAAAGTACACAATAGAATATACATATATATATATATATATATATATACCCATTAGAAGACAAAAGCTACCAACTCCATCTTCTTCCCCACTCTTTCTCTCTCTCTTCCTCTAGCACCCTTGTCCCCCATTTCCTCCATTGATATTCAAGCTTTCAAGCTTGATTTCCCAAGCTTCTACCCATCAAAACCTTTAGCACCCTTCACAAAAAATACTCCCCACTCCATAAGGAAGCCATAGATACCCATAAGAAGCAAGAAAGTTAAGGTTTGGGAAGCTCAAGTAAGGTTAGTGCACTAATCCCTCTTCTTCTCTTTATTAAACATGAAAAGCATGTTTAGCCAAGCATAAATATCATTAAAATAAAAAGAAAATCTAGAGGAAAGAACCCTTGAATTTTTGGCAGCCATGGAACTTGAAGTTTATTGCTTTTAAGTGATGAAAAATGGTTCCATGAGAATGTGGGATGAGTTGAAATGTTTGGGTGTTTGATTGTGTAGTGTTTGTGAAAATTTAAAACTTTGAAAACTAGGATTTGTGTAAATGCTTGAGGACTTGGTGTAAATGTTGAAATTGACCTATTGAGTTGAAATTGTTGCTTATAGAAGTGTATTGCATGCAAATTGAAGTAAGGAAGTTGAAGGAATTGAGATATTGGGAGTGTTCAATTTTTTGCAGGTTTGGACTCAATGAGTCCAGTGGGTTTATTAACCCATACTGAAAATGTGTGACTCCACTTGGTATGAGGCCAATTAGAGGTGAAAATAGACTTAAAATAGCCCATTTTTCATGTAGACACCATGCCCAAATTTTGTCAAAATCATGATCAATTCTCTGCCCAAACATGGATGACCAAACATTGAAACTCGGAAAATGACCAAATGAATAGTACATGTTCATTTGGTCATAACTCTCTCTATACTGATCCAAATAACCTCAAATTACATCAATGGAAAGCTTAGACATAGGGCTACACTTTTCATGAAGACCACTTGACCCAGTTTTGCTTTTAACCAAATCAAATTGTTAGCATAAGTTGAGTCACTAAAACTGCCAACCCAGAAATTGTCCAAAATACTGTTCCTTTGGTATGCTTGACCAGTTGTGGCAAAAATGCCATAACTTGGTCACCAAAGCTGCAAATTGAGTGAAACTAGTGCCAAAAGTTTTATAAGACATAGCACAACAATTTTTATGTTTTGACCAAGCTCTAGAAACCATTGCATCCTAGGGAGCCAAAGTTAGGAATTAAAATCTGGAAAATGTTAAGTTGAACCCAGAATGCCATTTAATACCCGTGTGTTCATTTGGCCATAACTCCCACTAGGAAATTCCATTTGAGATGTGCCAATATGATCTGGAAACATGATACTTAGGGCTACAACATTGATTTAGACACCTTTGCCAAATTCTAAGTGTAAAGACCCTAAAAAGAGGGTTAAACATACTGCCCTGAAGTTGGTTATTGCCCTTATAGTACTGAGAGTCCAGGTTAATACACTGACTATAACTCACTATACCAAGCTTTAAAAATTATGAAATTGTACCTGGGAGTCCCTAAGACATAGAGGAACATATCTTGTGAAGGAACCTAAGTCTAAAAATGACCATAAAATGATCAAATGACTAGTCAAAGTTTATTGACCAAGAATTGTAAATTCTGGATAGCTTAGAGGCAAAGGGACTAGTATAGTATTTTGATCATAACTTGAGTTCTATAACCCCAAATTCAGTGATTCAAAAACTGAAATTCAAATTTAAACATAGAGGAGCAATTATTATGAAGAAATTGTGACTAAATAGACATCCTAACCTAGTTAAATTCCTAGATAAAGATAACACATCAACATAAACCTAAAGAAAGATTCATGGGAAAAATGCTATATATGATAATTAAAATACTCATAAGAATAATTAAATATTAAAAATGATATGAATATGTAAATTGGGACTAATGTCCTATTAATATGAAATTAATGGTACCAATGAACAGTACAAGAAAATAGTAACAGTGAATAGTACTAAAATAATTAAAAATGTTTAATTGCCCATAGTATACCTAGACTTATTTATTTAGTTTGGATAAATTGGTATACCAATTAGGGACTACAGATAACAGTACTGCCTACCGAGAAAATCATGAACTGACAATATATGTCTGGTATGATTGTTCTATAGGCTATATGCCTACTTACTGGCCATTGTGCCTACTTTATTTCTGGCTTTACAAGCCTGACAGCGGGTCTCGTGGCCTCGTGCCTGACAACTGGCCTCGTGCCTGATAGACATATACTGGATAGACATACGGCTGTCTAACCAGCATACACCCATGCATCCAGCTTTTATAATTTGTTATAGATTTCTTGGG
This sequence comes from Hevea brasiliensis, assembly GCF_030052815.1. NCBI lineage: Eukaryota > Viridiplantae > Streptophyta > Magnoliopsida > Malpighiales > Euphorbiaceae > Hevea > Hevea brasiliensis. Next base: position 9,463,775 of record NC_079493.1, on the reverse strand, counting down.
TGCTGATAAAAATTAATTAAGACTTAAAATACAATAAGTAATCGTAAAAGATCCCGATAATATTAATTGCTTCCAAAGAGCAATAAAAAAAGTAAAGGCCCAGAAATTATGATTTGCAGATATTATTTCAATTGTTAAATTATTGTTATTATAAATTATGCACCACTAAGCGTTATGCTTAGCGCGTTGGCTTTCCATCGCGTAGGTACTGGAGATCAGTCCCAGCAGCAGCAGTAGTAGTGCTCACACAGAGACCGATCAGATCTGCCAGTGTTTACTAGTCACCTCTACAGTTGTATTTTGGTAGGGCTCATGTATAGACTAGTATTTTGGTTCATTATGTTTAGTCATGATGTAATTACTAGTTTATGATGTATTTCATTTTGGACTTGAAATTAAACTTGAGATTGAAATGAAAACTTGTAATTTATTATCTATGAATTTCCATATGAATGCAATAGATGATACTTCATTTTGAGATCTCATAAATAGTTGTGAATGATATGATAAAAGAGAATATGATATGGAAATATGTGAGATGACTATGAATATGTTAACAGGTGATAGTGGAACCCGCCAGATGTTAATAAAATAGGGGAGGCTCTGTCCGGGTCTCCATAGAAATAAGTCATAAAAAAAAAAATTCTACACATAGAATACATGTTTTAAATGACATCAAAAGTTTACAATAGATATGATAAAACAAGATAGGGTGCTCCGGCACCGAATGTGACACTTCTTGCTCGGCTATACAGTAGACGGGTAAAGGGCATCACATTTAGTGGTATCAGAGCAGAGGTTTAGGCGATCCTAGACCTAAATAGATAGAAAGAAATAGTTCCATCACATGCATGGGCCTTTAGATAGAGTCGAGGTGACACTAATGCAAATCTGTTCTTTGTCTGTTTTATAGGATCGATGGCATCTGATCGTTCAGAGCACGGACCGATAGAGGAGGAAGTAGAGAGTCACGCACCTGCTCCTAGTCGGGGAGAAGTGGTAGTAGAGCAGAGTCATCTCAAGGTACTGTGAGTAGGGCAGAGCAGGCCTTCTATGAACAGATGACACAGCTATTCTGTCAAGTCGCCAGAGCCATTCCTCAGCCACAGCCACCTCCACCTCCACAGCCACAGCCACCACTACCTGTACAGCCACCTCCACCCCTACAGCTGCAACCTATACACAAATCTCCACTAGAGAGACTGTAAAAGTATGGGGCAGTTGACTTCAGAGGTAAGAGGGATAATGATCCAGCCGCAGCAAAGTATTGGCTCGAGAGGACAAAGAGGGTATTGCAGCAGTTGCAGTGTACCCCAGAGCAGCAGCTGCAGTGTGCTCTGTCACTGCTATAGGTGGATGCATATAGATGGTGGGTAACAGTATCTAGAGTAGTACAGCCTGCATAGATCACCTGGAAGTTCATTCTAGCTAAATTTAAAAAGAAATACATCAGTCATGTGTACTTGGAGGCCAGAAGGAGAGAATTCCTGGCACTGAGACAGAGGCAGCTGATAGTCTCCGAATATGAGTTGGAATTCGTGAGACTTAGTGGATATGCATTAGAGCTAATGCTTAGAGAGGTTGATAAGTGCAGAAGGTTTGAGGATGGACTGAATGACAACATCCAACTGATAGTTACATCTCACCACTTCATAGATTTCTTCCTATTAGTACTGTCAGCTCTGGATGTGGAGAGTCAAAAATGAGGAGCAGTCCAGGAGGGACAGACAGCGTAAGAGAGGTCCTGGACAAGGCCAGTTTAGTGCACCAGCTACTAGTAGTAAGAAGCATAAGGGTTCACAGAGCCAGACACAAGGCCAGAGGGACCAGTCTGGAGTATCTATAGCTAGTTCCCTGGGTACAGTAACAAGAGAATCAATTTCAGTGCCAGAATGTACCCATTGTGGCAGGATACACAGAGGGGAGTGTCGACTGTTGACTGGTGGATGTTTCAAATGTGGGTCTAAGGATCATTTCATACGAAGTTGTCCACAGGGGAGTGCTCCCACTGCACTACCACAGACAGAGAGGACTACCCCGACAGCACAAAGGGGTAGAAGACCTATGAGGCCTGAGACAGCTGGTACATCACAGAGGGCTTCTGAGACTACAGAACGGCCCGAGGCTGGAGTAGCACCTCGTGTGTACGCTATGGCTCGAGAGGAGCCAAATCCAGTAAACGTTATCAGAGGTACATTTCCTAATTATAATACCTTTAAGTATGTATTGATAGACCCTAATTATATTCACCCCTATATATACATTGTATCTCCTGTTAAAAAGAGGATAACGAAAGATGGGTTAGAAGATGACATGCTTGTCACCAACCCTTTGAACCATAAGGTTATGATAGATTATCAACCGAAAAGGATCGTATCAAAGATAATAGATGGAAATGAGAAGGAGGCTGTATATGAGATGAAAGAAGATGAGTACAGAACTGGTTGAGGAAAAGAAAAAAAAAAAGAGTTAGTCTATTGGGATTATACCGTGGTGACTATGCAATGCTCTTGATGTTTGTCTTTGTAAGTCAGATTCTGATCGACTTGGGACTATTGTGTAGAGCTACATATTTCCAACAGTAAATCGAGATAAGGATAAGATTGTAGAACTAGGATTAATAAGACAGACTAAAGCAAAAGTAAAGTATTATAACACAAAAAGGCGAAAAGACAAGGAGATAGCGATCCCTCGATTATTTACACTATGTAAATTTCAAGGATGAAATTTTATTTAGAGGGGAAGAATTGTAACGCCCTCACCAAAGGTAGTCTGTACATTTTACTGTTCTGACGACTAATGTCTGTTCAGACAATCAGGGTGTCTGGAACTACACTTAAACTATAGTGAGGAGGCATAAATTAATGAAATAAATATTAAAAAAATGTAGGAAAAATTTTGAGAAAATAAAATAAAATTTAGAGAATTTATTAATTGGTATAAAATAATAAAAATAACCCGATGAACACCATGAAGGGCATTATGAGCACCATGAAGGACATTTTGGTTATTTCACCCCTAGATGTGAATTTTGACCTAAATGTCAAATTAAAATTAGGAAATAAAATAATTAACATAAATTAAATTTATGAATTTGAATTTGGAAAATGAGAAGAGAAAAGAAAAGAAAAGAAAGGAAAAGAAAAGAAAAAAAAAAGCTTATGGAAATTTTAAAATTTAAAGTACACAATAGAATATATATATATATATATATATACCCGTTAGTAGACAAAAGCCACCAACTCCATCTTCTTCTCCACTCTTTCTCTCTCTCTTCCTTTAGCACCCTTGTCCCCCATTTCCTCCATTGATATTCAAACTTTCAGGCTTGATTTCCCAAGCTTCTACCCATCAAAACCTTTAGGACCCTTTACAAAAAATACTCCCCACTCCATAAGGAAGCCATAGATACCCATAAGAAGCAAGAAAGTTGAGGTTTGGAAAGCTCAATTAAGGTTAGTGTAGTAATCCCTCTTCTTCTCTTTATTAAACATGAAAAGCATGTTTAGCCAAGCATAAATATCATTAAAACAAAAAGAAAATCTAGAGGAAAGAACCCTTGAATTTTTGGCAGCCATGGAACTTGAAGTTTATTACTTTTAAGTGATGAAAAATGGTTCCATGAGAATGTGTGTGTGATGAGTTGAAATGTTTGGGTGTTTGATTGTGTAGTGTTTGTGAAAATTTAAAACTTTGAAAACTAAGATTTGTGTAAATGCTTGAGGACTAGGTGTAAATGTTGAAATTAACCTATTGAGTTGAAATTGTTGCTTATAGAAGTGTATTGCATGCAAATTGAAGTAAGGAAGTTGAAGGAATTGAGATATTGGGAGTGTTCAATTTTCTGCAGGTTTGGACTCAATGAGTCCAGTGGGTTTATTAACCCATACTGAAAATGTGTGACTCCACTTGGTATGAGGCCAATTAGAGGTGAAAATAGACTCAAAATAGCCCATTTTTCATGTAGACACCATGCCCAAATTTTGTCAAAATCATGATTAATTCTCTGCCCAAACATGGATGACCAAACATTGAAACTCAGAAAATGACCAAATGAATAGTACATGTTCATTTGGTCATAACTCTCTCTATACTGATCCAAATAACCTCAAATTACATCAATGGAAAGCTTAGACATAGGGCTACACTTTTCATGAACACCACTTGACCCAGTTTTGCTTTTAACCAAATCAAATTGTTAGCACAAATTGAGTCACTAAAACTGCCAACCCAGAAATTGTCTAAAATACTGTTCATTTGATATGCTTGACCAGTTTTGGCAAAAATGCCATAACTTGGTCTCCAAAGCTGCAAATTGAGTAAAACTAGTGCCAAAAGTTTTATAAGACATAGCACAACAATTTTTATATTTTGACCAAGCTCTAAAAACTATTGTATCCTAGGGAAAATATTAGCCAAAGTTAGGAATTGAAATCTGGAAAATGTTAAGTTGAACCCAGAATGCCATTTGATACTCGTGTGTTCATTTGGCCATAACTCCCACTAGGAAATTCCATTTGAGATGTGCCAATATGATATGGAAACATGATACTTAGTGCTACAACATTGATTTAGATACCTTTGCGAAATTCTAAGTGTAAAGACCCTAAAAAGTGGGTCAAATATACTGCCCTGAAGTTGGTTATTGCCCTTATAGTATTGAGAGTCCAGGTTAATAAACTGACTATAACTCACTATACCAAACTTGAAAATTTATGAAATTGTACCTGGGAGTCTCTAAGACATAGAGGAACATATCTTGTGAAGGAACCTAAGTCTAAAAATGACCATAAAATGATCAAATGATTGGTCAAAGTTTATTGACTAGGAATTGTAAATTCTGAACAGCTTAGAGGCAAAGGGACCAGTTATGGTATTTTGACCATAACTTGAGTTCTATAACCCCAAATTCAGTGATTCAAAAATTGAAATTCAAGTTTAAACATAGAGGAGCAATTGTTATGAAGGAAGTGTGACTAAATAGACATTCTAACCTAGTCAAATTCCTAGATAAAAATAACACATTAACATGAACCTAAAGAAAGGTTCATGGGAAAAATGCTATATAAGATAATTAAAATACTCATAAGGATAATTAAATATTAAAATTGATATGAATATGTAAATTGGGACTAATGTCCTATTAATATGAAATTAATGGTACCAATGAACAGTACAAGAAAATAGTAATAGTGAATAGTACTAAAATAATTAAGAATGTTTAATTGCCCATAGTATACCTAGACTTATTTATTTAGTTTGGATAAATTGGTATACCAATTAGGGACTACAGATAGCAGTACTGCCTACCGAGAAAATCATGAACTGACAATATATGTTTGGTATTGTAACACCCTAGGCAAATTCGCTCTGGGCTGAAGCCCTCACGGTTTTAAAACGCGTCACTAGGGGTTACGAACCGCCAACTTATAAACGCAACATCTCTCCCGTGTTTTGCCAATGTGGGATTGCCTAGGATGTTACAGGTATGATTGTTCTACAGGTTATATGCCTACTTACTGGCCATTGTACCTACTTTATTTCTGGCTTTATAAGCCTGATAGCGGGTCTCGTGCCCGGCAGTTGGCCTCTTGCCTGACAGACGTATACTTGAAAGACATACGGCTATCTAACTAGTATACACCCGTGCATCCAGTTTTTATAATTTGTTATAGGTTTCTTGGGCACTGATAAAAATTAATTAAGACTTAAAATAAAATAAGTAATCATAAAAGATCCTGATAATATTAATTGCTTCCAAAGAGCAATAAAAAAGTAAAAGACCCAGAAATTATGATTTGCAGATATTATTTCAATTGTTAAATTATTGTTATTATAAATTATGCACCACTAAGCGTTATGCTTAGCGCATTGGCTTTCCATCGCGTAGCTACTGGAGATCAGTCCCAGCAGCCGCAGCAGCAGCAGCAGTAGTGCTCACACAGAGACCGATCAGATCTGCCAGTGTTTACTAGTCACCTCTACAGTTGTATTTTGGTAGGGCCCATATATAGACTAGAATTTTGGTTCATTATGTTTATTCATAATGTTATTACTAGTTTATGATATATTTCATTTTGGACTTGAAATTAAACTTGAAATTGAAATGAAAACTTGTAATTTATTATCTATGAATTTCCATATGAATGTAATAGATGATACTTCATTTTGAGATCTCATTAATAGTTGTGAATGATATGATAAAAGAGAATATGATATGGAAATATGTGAGATGACTATAAATATGTTAACAGGTGATAGTGGAACTCGCCAGATGCTAATAAAACAGGGGAGGCTCTGTCCGGGTCTCCACAGAAATAAGTCATAAAAAAAAATTATACACATAGAATACATGTTTTAAATGACATCAAAAGTTTACAATAAATATGATAAAACAAGATAGGGTGTTTCGGCACCGAATGTACCACTTCTTACTCGGCTATATAGTAGACAGGTAAGGGGCGTCACATTAATAATTATTGATAAATGATAATTTTATCTATAAGATGTAAGTATAATTTTTATATTATTATAAAATAGAATTCGATTTATTTTTAATATAAATTAATTTTTATTTATTAACCATATTAAAATCATAAATATAAAAAAAATACCACTTTTATTATCTATTTTCATTGCATCTAGAATATTATAGCCTAATCATGATTTATTTTCAAGCGTTTAACCCTCACATCCCTTGCAGCATTGATTTTAATAATTTTCATTATTTTGAATTTATAGCAGCTTGTTCAATTATATATGAAAGTTTTGCTTTAATTTGCTTTAAACAAGTTTTGGATTCAATTAATTTATTTAACTTTTATTTTAATTTAGTTTAGACTTTTTCTATGACAAGGCTTACTAATTTAGCATGCATTTTTCAACCTAAAAATAATATTTCTCTTTCAAATTATTCAATTATAATATCTTCTTCTTCTCTTTCTCCCTCTAACAAATTCTAATTCGCTAATCACATTCTAAATTCAATAAATTCAAAATATCAACACAACATCAATAAGCCCAATAATTTCTAAATAGACCCAAAATTTTTTTTAAAAGAAAAATCGACAAATCCATCACTATGTCTCCTCTGCTTGCCTATGAACTCCCATGCAAATAAGTAATAATGTAGCAAAACATCAATAAACATGTGAGAGTAAATATAAAATAGTTGCCATATAAATTTTATACTCTTTTTTATTTTTCAGTTGATAGGAAGTTTATACAAAATCATTTTCCACTATTAATCTTCGGTCAAGTATTCATACAGTATATATTAATTCATTTCCCAAGAGATTCAAGCATACACCATATCATTTCCTCACACTTTTCAATGGTCTATTTCCTCTTTATTTACTTAGGAGGAATAAAAGTTAAATTTTTTTCCCTCAAACGTAGACTCAAGCCACAATTAACACTAACCTTCAAAATTAAGTTAAAATTAATAAAAAAAAAGTGAATACTATTGAGAAATAACACGAAAATATATTTTTTTAATAGTTAGAACCTTTTAAAATGTTTATACATTTTTCTTACAAAGTAAAATTATTTTGCTGTAGAAAATAAAATGATTTAATAATTCATTTTTTTGAGATTTTTGTAAATTGATTTTTTTTTCGTAAAATAGTTAATTAAGAAAAATTTATTAACTTAACAAAAAAAGTAAAATTTTTTTATGTTAAAAAATGTAAATTTTTTTTAAAAAATTAATAGATAAATTATATATGGTAAATTTTATTAAAAAACTATAAGAACATGTTACCTACTAATTATAGGAAATATTAAAATAATGAAAATAGTACTGATGTTATACTCATACACTTATAGAAAAAAAATATATCATTTTTCAAAAATAATATAAGATGAGTTGTAAAATTATTTTAAATCATTATATTTTTTTTTTGTAAAATTTAAAAAATGCATCAAATTAAAATAATTAATTGCATTACATATACTCTTTGTAATATTTGTATTTTTTTTTCTTAAATTTATAAATTTATTGTAATTAACTATTTTATGAAGAAAAGAATTAATTTGCAAAAATCTCATGAGGTAAGAATATATAATAAGAATAACTTAATTCTAAATTATATAATAAGAATAATTTTTTACCAATATAATATTTTGGAAGTAAGTTTTTCTTTAGGACATTTTAGGAAATAAGTATAAACGAATTTTAATTATAAAATTATACTAAAATATAAATTGTATGAAATTCAATTAAATTCTATATTTGAAAGTTGTATTATAGCAAAATAATAATAATAATAATAATAATAATAATAATAATAATAATAATAACTCATTGAAAAGTGAATTATAACTGTAATTCACTCTAAATGATGAATTCTACATTTTTAGTTCATTTGAATCAAAGTTTGTTAATCTATGAGTTGAATCTGCAGTTTTCTAGGAATGCTCATATTTATGTATCCTTTTACAATCTGTCCGTATATACTTGATTTTGTAATCTGTCCCAGTTCTTGATTGGATAGTTGGCATTGGTCTTACATTGTTTGCGACCTAGGCTACATATGGCATCCTTCTAAATGTTTTCTGCGCCCTTGGTTCATATTTTTGCTTGCGCTCACCAATATCCAGGAGACTTGATGCCACCACTCTAGAGACCTCAGATGGCATCACAATTAAAATCAGTGGCTTTATAAATATGTCTCAAACACATCAAAATGGCTTCACATTTATGGTATGTATTCCTTTTTATTTTCTTTTTGTTCTTCTTTTGTTTGAAATAATATCTTTGTCCCAGCTTCATATTCTTTATCCATGTGTTATCTTGCAAGTAATGCTCAAAAATAATTGATTTCTGGAATAATGATGAAGGAATGTTTGCTTGTTTACAACCCCCCAAGTGCACGGATCGCAAACAAGTAATAAAGTAATAAGTGGTGTATCGTTCTCACGAGGAATTTATGGGCATAAGTACCAAGCTAGTTGGTAACTTTGGCTGTTTAAACTACCGAATGTATTGAGAGATTAATTCTAAACTATTGTTATAGATGTTGAGAATTAAAAAAAGACAAAGTTATAAATTTAAACTTAGAAATCAATTAACTAAACAATTCAAGAATTAAGATTTCACACTTTAATCTATTATGGACTTAAGCTTGCCTATTTAACGGATTGAGAATTGTTACTTTGATGGAAATTAATCCTAAGATATCTTAAGTCCTCTCTCAAGGTACCTAAGGTGTATTTTAATTAATCTGAATTCTACTTTCGTGGCGATCAATCTTAATTAAAATCCTTGAAGCTTTTTGATTAATTATAAGATTTCACAAAGGATTTTAGCCTATCTCTAGGTCAGATTTTCTAGGTTTAAAATTCTGATTTCCAATACCAATCTTCACCATTCAGTTCTTCAATTAGCATCTCATATCATCACTAAGTGGATATCAACACATAGTATGTATTAAGAACACAAAATGTTGAATCAAAGAACAAAACTCAATGCCATGAAGTAAACTTAGTATATATCCATAACACAAATTAAGAGTGCTACTCTCCCAATTCTAGATGTAACACCCCTTACCCGTCTACTCCTTACCCGTCTACTGTATAGCCGAGTAAGAAGTACCACATTTGGTGCCGGAGCACCCTATCTGTTTTATCATGTCCATTGTAAATTTTAATATCATTTAAAAGAGGTATTCCAATGTGGAATTTTTTTTTTTGTAACTAGTTTATGTGGAGACCCGGACAGTGCCTCTTCAGTTTTGTTAGCATCTGGCGGGTTCTCCTAATTACCTATTAACATGTTCATAATTATTTCACACATTTCTGTATCATATTTTTCATGTCATTTTATGTCATTAAACATTCATATAATTCGCTCATATTCATTTCAAATAAGGACATCTCATTTCATTCATATAAAAGTTTATACATAATAATTTACAACCTCAAAATGTGATTACATAATGTTCATGTACAATAACCAAAATACTAAGTCTAATACATGGGCCCTACCAATAAAATACAAAAGACTGAGGTGACTCTAGACGGTGGCAGATCTGGTCAGAGCTCTATCAAGGCATTACTGGTGCTGCTGCTGCAGCTGCTAAGACTGATCTCCAGTACCTACGCGATGGAGAACCAACGCGCTAAGCATAACGCTTAGTGGTGCACAATTTATAATAACAATAATTAAACCATTGAAATAATAATTCTGTATAGCAATTCAAAATTTCTAGGTATTTTACATTTTTACTGCACTTTGGAAACAATTAACATTATCGGGATCTTTTATGTTTACTTATTGTATTTTGAGTCTTAATTAATTTTTATCAGTGTCCAAGAAACCTATGACAAATTATAAAAGCTGGATGCATGGGAGTATACTAGTTAAAAAATCATATGCCTATCCAGTATACATCGGTCATGTCAGGCATAAAAGCCTGCGGGCGGCATTTAAGCCGTATATAATATTAGGCACAATGGCCAACGGGCAGGCATAAAGCCTGTAGAATAATTATGTAGGACATATGTTGTCTTTTAATGATCATCCATGTGGCAGTACTGCTATCTATAATCCTTAATTGGTATACCAATCGATCCAGTCTATATACTTAAGTCTAGGCATACACTGGGCAATTAAATATAATTTTAATTATTTTAGTACTATTTACTGTCACTATTTTCTAGTACTGTTAAGTGGTACCATTAATTTCATGTTAATAAGACATTAGTCCTAATTTATATATTCATATCATTTTTAATATTTAATCAGCCTTATGAGTATTTTAATTTATCATGTATAGCATTTTTCCATGAACCTTTATTTAGGTTCATTTTGATGTATTAACTTTATCTAAGAATTTGGCTAGGTTAGGATGTCTATTTGGTCACACTTCCTTCATAAAGATTACTTCTCTATGTTTAAACTTGAATTTTAGTTTTTGATTCACTTAATTTGGGGTTATAGAACTCAAGTTATGGTCAAAATACCATAACTGGTCTATTTGCTTCTAAGCTGTCCAGAATTGGCAATTCCTAGTCAATAAACTTTGACCAGTCATTTGACCATTTTGTGGTCATTTTTAGACTTAGGTTCCTTCATAAGATATGTTCCTCTATGTCTTAAGGACTCCCAGGTACAATTTCATAATTTTTCAAGCTTGGTATAGTGATTTATGGTCAATGTATTAACCTGGACTCTTAATCTTATAAAGGCAATAGTCAAACTTCAAGGCAGTATGTTTGACTCTCTTTTTAGGGTCTTTACACTTAGAATTTGGCAAAGGTGTCTGAATCAATGTTGTAGCCCTAAGTATCATGTTTCCATATCATATTGGCACATCTCAAATGGAATTTCCTAGTGGGAGTTATGGCTAAATGAACAGACGGGTATCAAATGGCATTCTGGGTTCAACTTAACATTTTCCAGATTTCAATTCCTAACTTTGGCTAATATTTTCCCTAGGATGCAATGGGTTTTGGAGCTTGGTCAAAACATAAAAATTGTTATGCTATGTCTTATAAAACTTTTGGCACTAGTTTCACTCAATTTGCAACTTCGGAGACCAAGTTATGGTATTTTTGCCAAAACTGGTCAGGTATACCAAAGGAACAGTATTTTGGTCAATTTCTGGGTTAGCAGTTTTAGTGACCCAACTTATGCTAACAATTTGACTTGGTTAAAGGCAAAACTGGGTCAAGTGGTCTTCATAAAAAGTGTAGCCCTATGTCTAAGCTTTCCATTGATGTAAATTTTAGGTCATTTGGACCAGTATAGAGAGAGTTATGACCAAATGAACACGTACTGTTCATTTGGTCATTTTCTAGGTTTCAGTGTTTGGTCATCCGGGTTTGGGCAGAGAATTGGTCATGATTTTGACAGAATTTGGGTATAGTGTCCACATGAAAAATGGGCCATTTTGAGTCTATTTTTACCTCCAATTGGAATCATACCAATTTGAGTCACACATTTTCAGTTATGGATCAAAAAGTGGACTAAACTCATTGAGTCCCAACCTGCAGAAAATTAAACACTCTCAAAATATCAATTTCCTCCAACTCCCTTACTTCAATATGCATACATAGCACTTATATATATAATCAATCTCAACTCAATTAGGTCAATTTCAACAATTTCACAAAACCTTAAATCATGTACACAAACCCTAGTTTCAAAGTTCCAATTTGCACAAACACTATACAATCAAACTCCCAACATATAAACTTATCAAATGTTCTCATGGAACCCATTTTCATCATTTAAAACCATCAAATCCCAAAGAGTTCATGGCTGTCGAAATTTCAAGTGTCTCTTTCCCTCAAATTTTCTTTTAATTTCATGTAATTTACACTTGGGTTAACATGATTTTCATGCTTAAAGAAGAAATTAGGAGTTTAAAGCACTAACCTTTTTTTGTAACTTGTTAAACTTCACTTTCCTTACTTCTTCTAGGTATCTATGGCTTCCTTAGGGTGTGGGCTAAATTTTTAATGAAGGGTACTATGGGTTTTGGTGTGTGGAGAAGGGGAGATTCAAGCTTGAAGCTTGAACAAAAATGGTGGAGAGGGGGCACAAGGGTAGACAGCACAAGGAGAAAGAGAAGAAGAAGAAGTGAGTTGGTGGGGTTTTGTCCTCTTATGTCTATTTATATATTCTATAATTATTATACTTTATTATTTTTAAATTTCATAAGTCTATTTCCTTTCTTTTCTTTTCTTTCCTTTTCTTTTCTTTTCCTTTCCTCTTCTTTCTCTTCTCATTTTCCAAATTCAAATTCATAAATTTAATTTATATTAATTATTTTATTTTCAAATTTTAATTTGACATTTAGGTCAAAATTTACCTCTGAGGGTGAAATGACCAAAATACCCTTCATAGTGCATATCGGTTTGTTTTTATTATTTTATACCAATTAATAAATTCTCTAAATTTTTATTTTATTTCCTCTAAATTTTTCCTATATTTTCTTAACATTTATTTCTTCAATTTATGCTTCCTCACTATAGTTTAGGTGTAGTTTCAAAGATTCTAACTGTCCGAATAGACACTAGTCGCCGAAACAGTAAAATGTACGGACTACCTATGGTGGGGGCGTTACACTATAATTAAATAAACTACTCACTCATGATGAGTTTAACAAACATACTGTAATTAAAATAAAAGAACATAAAACAGTTTGAAGAAATAAAACAAAGGAACCTGAATAAAGATCTACAGCATTGAACTTTTGGAACTTTAGCTGAGAGTCTTTCTCCTTGATGTTGATGCAGATTCTCTTTAAACGGCTTAGAAAACTAGGGTTTACAAACTTGACTGACTCTAACTTAAACCCAAAAAGCTCCTCCACATGTTTTAGTCTCTTAATATTTATATCAATTGCCTCAGAGTCTTATTTCAAAGTCCCAAGAGCCTTAGAAGTCTATTCGAAACGAGTGAAAGGGAATTGGAGTCGAAATAGAAGTCTTTCTGCTGCAACATATACAGCCCGTGTGGCACTGCATGGCCTTAGGCCGTGTAAGTCTCTAGAAATATTCGAGCTTTGTTCATAAGGGAGACAACAAGTTATATAGGGGGAGGAAGTTCACACAGGGCAATTAACACAACCTGTGTACTGTCATCTCTCCTTAGTTCTCCAGGTTTTTGACTTCCAGAAGCTTACACAGGGCATGAAGATTTACCCGGGGTCTATTACACGACCCATGTACTATGGTTTCTCTATGCCTTCTTCAGTTTCTCTTGGCCAAGGGGTTACACAACCCGTGTACTTTCATGCAGCAACCCTTCTTGCTTTTCCTACTTTCCAAACTTGTCCAATCGACTTCCATTCCTTGGTTCTTTCTTAAACACCTAAAAAGATACAAAAAAAACATGAAATTAAGTAGAGATTAACCAAATTAACAAAAACTAATGAAACTAAGCAAAATGCATGCAATTAACTACTTAAATGCTGTGAAATGTAATGCAACAGGGCCTTAAAATGCCTATATGATACATGTGTATCAAGGAACAACTTACCAACAGAACTAAATAAATTCTTGATATTGATGTCCTGATCCTGAAATGAGAAGGGCAAATGCTTTGTTCGAAGAAAGACTTACTTGTAACTGCTAGCTGCCTTGTGACATTCTGGTTCAATGATTAAGAGTTGTATCAGCTGAACCTCTAGACAACCTCCTGCCTTAATTCAGTTGTGATTTAATGGTTAAGAGTTGTATCAGTTGTACGCAATAGTTTCCTGTTTGGTTTTCCTTATTGCTGGGAAAAGTGTATTACTCAATGCTGTGGTGAATAATCTTCTAAAGTTGAGGCATTGATGCAAGTACTTTCTTGCCATTTACTTTGGATAATCTTCCAATAACAAAGCTACGCGATCATGTTATGTGCCTTCCTGAAGATTCTGAAAATTTTATTTATGATATCATGGGAAAACTCAGGGACAATGCATTCTAAAATGCTTTAGTGGTAAGCAATTCAAACTTGGCAAATGAGGGTAGAAATGTGACTGCAAACTCTGAAATGGAAGAAACATTAAGGAATCATAAGAAGGCGAAGACTGATTAGATGCACATAGATGATGATAACAGAATCTTGGAAGCAGAAGATGTAGTAACCAAACATAAAAAAGTAAAGGTGTTATCACAAGAAGTATGTCTAGATCAAGGAATCTCAGAAGCAATTGGGAAGAGACTCTCCCATTGAATTCTTTAGCCAATTGTAAAAGTTCTAGAAAGAAACTTGGAAAGAATCTTTCATCAAACTTTTCCACTGATGGTCAAATTAGTGCTCAACTTTCAACATCAGCAGCCAAAAAGAACCAATTTGTAGGAGTTGTACGTTCATTGCATGTGAGTTCTACACATATATCATCTAGACAGGATAAGAAAGTTACTGAAACTCCTGATACATGTTCAATTAGAAGTTCTGGTTAGCTAAAGAACCAGAAGAACCATGCCAGTATGGATAATTGATTGCCAAAAACTCAAAAATAGCAAAGTTGACCAAGTCTAATGGATTTGTTTTCATGCAAAAGTTTAATGCCAGTATTAAAATTTTGTATATTAATCAAAATACTTGAATTCTCTAACATTGGTTTAACAATGAGTAAAAGAAATAATATATGTGTGTGCGTGTGTGTGTGGTTGATGATACTAAGGCAAAATTAACTATTTCTCATTAATATTCGTATTAAACTAAATAAGATCAAGAAGAAATTTTGCTTGCCCCTACATATAAATTTTGTTAAAATTATAAATTTTGTTAAAATTATAAATTTTACTTTTTTAAAAAATTTCAAATATTTTTTTATAAAATTCAAAAAACTAATAATAAATGATATATCTAAATATTTGGTAATAAAAATATTTATTTATTTTTCCTGCAACGATCATTAAGTAGTCCCTCCATCGTTGGATGAAGCTTTGGTTGTGTAATAAAGCTTCCAGCACTGAAATTTCATGTAAATTACAATCCGTGGTTAATGTTCAAAGCCGAATACTTCTCTCTCAGCTTACTGAAAGTATTATTCTTGAAAAGTTTAATTACCTAAGAACTGATGAAGTTTGTTCCCGTCAAGTGCTTAATAACCTTATAACTGATGAAGGCCATTCCAATAAAGTGCTTGATGGCTCTTGCCTCAGTAACACAATTGACCAACCATCTATGAGAAATACTAAAGACAATAAAATATTAGCATATTCTCAGGACAAGTCTCCTAGATGTTCTATCTGTGATTCTTCACTCAACTGCCCTATATTGTTTATGATTTTAGCAAGGAATGTTATAGCACAAGCATCTAAGTTGACGAAACGCTTTGCTAGAAACTGTTGTGAAAATCACCCACACAATTTAAAGAGTACAAAAATTTAAGGTGATTCAAAAAGGAAAAATAATTACAACTCTAACACTTAAAACACCCATAAATCACTCACACACAAGTTGCATAGCCACCTCAAATAACATACCCATGCCCATGTACTACACTACTTGCACAGACTCTTCACTCATAAAAGTGATTGGTCTTCAACATATGGCCACTCCACTAATATAGGTCACAAAGTGATACAAGTCCAAATTGGACTTGGACTCATCCACTACACTACCAATTTTATATTAGCAACTGTCAATAGCTGCAGATCCTTTTTTTTTTATTATTGAACTTCCTAATTATATTAGGCTTAAAGCATCCTAATTAACTTATAAATTCAATTCCTAATTCTATTTGTTTTGAATTTTCAACAATCTCCATTTCTGAGTCAAATAAAATTAGTTTTTACAATTTCTACAAAGGCAAATTTTCTCTTGAATACTTCTTTGCATTCTTGATTGTTAATATTATCCCTAGCCACAACTTTTATTCTTCTAATTAGCGTGCATCTTTCCTACTTGTAGAAATTCTTTGCATCAAACTTGTTTCTTTTTATGATCACAAGAGCATTTTTTAGCTAACGCTCATAATTCCACATGAATAGAACACCCATAACCAAAAGAATTTAACTTATGCAATGAAATTAAGTTCCTTTAAATTTAGGAACTATCTCACTTCATCAAACAATTTCATATGATCACCATGCGGTTTGATCCTTACTCTACCAACACCTTCAACTTTTATCTTCTTGCCATTGGCTAGCCTCCTTTGCGCTCCTTTCTTTGCTTTAATCGCATTAAACCACTCCTTCTTTAAGCATATATAGAATGGAAGAGTAGAATATATTACCACTCATCTTTTAATAGATCATTTACCTGCCTTTTTCCTCATCATCATCCATATTCATACATTCATCTCCATCACGTTTAATTTCAGCTGTTAGTTCTTTTTTGCTGTTCTCCTTAAATTATATGAACTCTGTAAGATTTTCCTTTATTTTGTTACACTACAAGTGTATTGAATGTGACTCTTCTAATGACATTATTTGCATTCCTTATTTGCAAGGTTTAATCATGGTCTTGATCTTGATCTATGATTTCTTCTCTAATTGTCTGGACGTGAATTGCTTACACCATGAACAGTACTAGCAACAAAAGCTCCACCAACATTGCTACTACTTGGCTTCTTAAACTTTTCATCATCTAAGATAACTACAGTAAACTCCTCCATTAATATCTCCTTTCAAATGTTTGAGCCCTCACCAAGCTTTTATAAAATAGTGGAAGAGAAGTTAGAAGCAAGAGTGTTTTATTTTTATCATCTACCTTCATACCAGCGCTAGCCAATTGAGTAATTAATTTATTAAAGCTATTGAGGTGATCTCTATCTTCCTCTATTTTTTGAGTTGATATAACTCTATCTTCAAGTACAAATGGTTTTTGAGTGACTTTGACATTTAAAAGCTTTTCAATTTCCTCCACAAAGCAATTAGTGAAGTCTTTCATAAGACATTGTACTTTAAATCAAGGGTTAATGTCAATCAAATCGTACTAACTGTTCTTTGTTGAAACTCCTTCCAATCATCACACTTGATGGTCACCGATTGTGTCTCATTCAAAGTTTTTATTAATCCTTGTTGTACAAGAACAACCTTCATGGTACTTTATCAAATATTGAAATTATTTTTTCCATCAAACGGTTCCCCCCTCTAATTTTGTACTCTTCATCTTGAACCATGATTCTAATTCCAGTGATTGTGAAAATCACCCAAACAAATAAAAAAATATAAAATTTTAAAGTAGTTCGACATAAGCGTAGTCAACAATAAATTTACTATCAAAGCAAAAATAATTGCAACCGCTAATTTTTTTTTTTTTTTTTTAACTCTCAAACATTCACAAGCAGTAAGTTACACAGCCACCTCATATAACATACCCATGCCGTGTACTACACTGCCTGCACACACAATCTTCACTCACAAAAGTCAGTGGACTCCAAGACGTGCTCTCCACTAACTAATTCGGCCATTCACTACATCCTAATATAGGCCATGAAGGGATACAAGGCCAAATTGGACTTGGACTTGCCCACTACACTAGCTATTCGAGATTACCGGATGTCCATTTCTGCTTTATAACTTCAATTCCTAATTCTATTCGGTATTGGATTTCCAATAGAAACCATGAGCACGCTGTCAAAAAATGATTGTGCATGGCTTTTTGCTTTATATGCAGCAGTTGAAACTCCACTAGATGCTGGATTTCCAATAGTGTTGCTCTTTGGAGGCTCCTCTGTAAGTGTGCTAGTTAGGGAGTTGCAAAGTCTGAACTTGATGATGAGGCTGTAATGATGAATATTCTCGCCACAATTTCAAGCAGGTATTTTGGACGGTCTGAAAGCTGAAGCTTGTCATCGTAATAGCCTTTGTTTAATTAATTTCTGTTTAGTCGAGCTATTTATTTCTTACAATGATATAAATCAAATGCTGAATTTTTTTTAATTAATGGCAAAATTACTAGAATGTTCCTTCGAAGTCCAAATCATTTTGGGTTGGTTTGGCTCAATTTTATTTGCATTTGAGTGTGTTAAAATTCTAGAATGCTCTTTTAATTTGTAAAAAGAGTATTATTATCATTTTCGGTAAGGAAAAAGATATTGTAAGCTTTATTCTATTAATACTTCAAGATAAATATTTTAATGTTGTCAAAATAGTAATGTAATCATAATAAAATAACCTTTTTAAAAATATTTTGAAGTTTCACAAACAATATGAATTTTTTTTAAAAAAAATTGAAATTGAAATTAAAATTGAAATTTTCATATTAGGATGACTAATAGTGTTAAATTATTTATTTTGAAAATATTAATGGACTAAAGTTTAAGATATTATTTGATTAAAAATTAATTCACAAACACTTAAGCATTAAATTGTAAACATGTCTAAATAGCGCTAACTTGAATAAGTCACATGTGAAAAATATATTAAAATAGCATAAGGTATAAAATTACAGCTTCTTATTATAAAATCCCTAAGTCTCCAAAATACTACCATTTATTTATAAATTCTAAAAACCATAACTTTTGAAAGCAATTCTTCATTTTCTCCACTTGCTTGTTAATTTTGTCCTTTGCTTTATCAGTATGAGGTGCATAGTAAATCAAACAATTCTCCCAGTCCAGATCAATATATTTTCTAAAATTAAAATCTCTCAAACCAAATGCAATAAATAAAATAATATTCTATTTGAACAGAATTTATGTTTGTGTTGTTTTTTTATAATAGGAAATTATGAATTAGGTTTGTTGTAATTGATACTGTGAGGGAGCGAGGAATGATGGAAATGTTAGAGAGCTATTGTGATTGGTGGATTTCAATGCTATGAAGAGGGGCAAATGTAATGAGCTCTCACTGTGGCGAATTGAGAAGCTAAGGGGGTTAACGAAGCAGAAGTGTTTGTTGGGGGTGGGAGGATTTGAAACGAGCAAAGGGTAGGGACATCGGGCTCGTGATGTTGTTTAAGGAGAATAGAATTATGTGGAGGAAGGAAGATGGTGGACAAAGGTAATGAGAGTCGAAAGAGGGTAAACATTTTACTATTATGCTTTTTTTTTTTTTAATTTATTTTCAATTTTTATGTCATATTTTTTTATCTAACACTCGTCTCAAAATGTGTTCATTCATGCAGGTTGTTGATTAAGATTGCAAGGTCATTCCAATTTACTTTTGGAATGTTAGGCATGAGATGATATGTTTTCGAAAAAATAAAAGGCTGTATATATATATATATATATATATATATATATATATATATATATATATATTAAGCTTATATTTAATTATGAGTGACAGGCACCAATGGATGATAATGGTTTCCACGTCAGTTGTCAAGTGGGGACAAAGTCGGTGGCATCAGCGACTTGTCTTTTACAACATAATGAATGGTCTAATGCTATGGCCCATGGTGCATTCATGTTTTAATTGAATTCAAGTAGGTCAGCTTTTAAACCTCATCGCAATGCATCGTTGTATTTAGTCAGGTGTGCATAATTGTGGATTACTCTATTATAAATGAATAATTGAACTTGAATGATGAAAATTAATTATTCTAATAGAAAGATATTTAATTTTCAGTTAGATTTGGTTAATGACTTTTAATTTTTTTTTATTATTTCTAATTTAATAATCAAATTAAATGAATTAATTAAATTTTATTAATTAATGTATAAGTTAAAATTTTATTAATAAATCTAATCCTTTATTTGATTGCTCATTATTCGGTCAATTGGTCTTATATTAATAATATTTTATTTATAATTATTTTTTATTAAAATATATTATATTTATTTTTTTTATAAATAATTGTAAATATATTTTTATTAATATATGATTAATTAACAATCTAAATATATATTTTATTTTTTTACGATCAGGAGAAAAGAGCCTACCTCCCACAAATGAAGATTAGGGGAGTGTTCGGCTGAATCACTGGTTTAACGTCACTATTCTCAACATAAATGAGGAAAATTTCTGTGAAGCTTCTGACAGATGCGCACACTACTCATTGAAGTAATTGCATTAACTGACATTGTATATCATCATCTTCTTGCTGCTCATATATATTTTTAAAAATATCAAACTATAAGGGCCAAATATTTAACTTAAATCTTTCTAAGATATTTGATTTAAAAATTTTAAGTATTTTTTAAAAATCTTAAATTAACTTTAAAAAATATTTACAAGTTATAATTATTTAATATTAATTAAAGAATTGTATTCCCATTGAACATTTTTCTGTTTTTCATATATAATATATAAAATAATAATTAAAAAATTTCTAATTTTAATATTAGGATAAATTTTACTTTTTCGTCCCTAAATTTATTTATAATATTATAATTTTTTAATTTAAAAATATAATATAAAATTTCCCTTAATCTTTAATTTTTGCATAATAAAAACCAGTTAACCATTAATCACCAATTTCCTAGGCCGACGTGCACAATCTATGTGACTTTTCTCTCGCCACTTTCTACCACATGTACAATTGATTCTCTCTCATCTTTCTTCACCCATCTTTCTTATTTCTTTGAACTTTTCTCTCACCGAGCATTCAAAAATTGAACAAATTTTACTAAAAAAAATAAACACTAATAAAATTTTAATATAATAAATAATTACATTTATATTTAGTAATTTATCATATTCTATTAATATAATTATGGGTTAATGAATAAAAATAGGTTGACAGGTCAAAACAAATTTGGTGAATTGATGAGTCGAAATGAATTAGTAGGTTACAGGTTGATATATAATACAAATAATAAAACGTGTCATAAACGTATTAAATTGGGTTAACAGATCAACCTACAATATGACACAATTATTAGCATATTATAAACTGATCAACATATTTTCAGCATAAACATTAATAAATTCAACCTAAATCTTTTATTTTTGTATTGTGTTGCTACTTTTTTATGGATCATTTCCAAAATTTCTACTCTACTTAAAATTCATGGAGTGAGGGACTTATTGGTGGCATCCGGGACTTGTCTTTATTGCTATATAGGTCAGACTTTAACCTCAATTACATTGCAAGTGCATCCACTTGCTATTTTCAAACGACAAAGTCTAATTATTTTGATGAGATGATATTTAATTTTATTTGATTTACTTGATAATTTTGAAAATTTTTTATTTATATTTATTAATTTAATTACTTTTAATTTAATAATCAAAATAATTAAATTTTATTAATTAATATATAAATTATAATTATAATTATTTATAATTTATAATATTTGATTTATAATTATCTATAATTTTAATTCTGCTCCATCATTATCCAACCTTCGCAGCAAGTCAATGTTAACTTGTCTATTCATAAATGGTATTGGAGGACCAATTCAAACAAAATAGTTACAATCTCTGTTTCCTTAAAAAAAAAAAAAAAACAAAAAAAAAAACAACACAAACCATACATTTCCATATCTCAATTTTCCACTAACTTTAGAAAACAACAGCACTCGATTTTTCTCTAAATATGATTCACTATAAATTTAAAATAGAAATATATAAAACTCATATATTTAATAGATAAATTTCATTATATATTTTATATTTTAAATATGAATTCACATATTTATATTTTGAATTCATAATAAACTGAATTTAAATAAGAAAAAAAAATCCTCTAACTTAGAAATTTTTAAAATATTTAATCTACTTTTCCCTTATTAATATTATTGTTATAAAATATTTTTATGATATAAATTTTATTTTAAGTGACGGATATAGATGCCTATGGAATTTGTGGCTGACAAGCATTTGGTGTGAATGTGAGATAATGGTTCGAAGTTTGAATTTGGAAATAAGATAGCAATTCGAATTGATGGTCGTGTTCATGATAGCACAAATTAATGCGATGCGCGTGTAACATCAGTGTTAAAGGTCTCATCAATCCTAAATCATGATCATGTTGAGAAACAATGTTTTATTCAAGATTTGCCAATTTCGTGTAAGGTATTTTGATATTGGTAGCACGTGAAAGACTATCACTTTCAAAATTTTATTTTAGTTAAAACTCTTGTTTCTATTTTATAATTTAGAATCAATTTCATATTCATTTAAAACTCTAAAATTTATTTTATAATAGAATTTGTTTTATAATTAAAGTTCTACTTTGATTAAGATTTTAAATTGTAACACCCTCACTGTAGCAATTCTGTACATTCTACTGTTCAGGTAATCGGTGTTGGTCCGGACAGCTAGAACGTCTGGAAAAATATTTAAACTAAAGTGAGGAGCCATAATTAACTCAAATAATAATAAGAAAAATTTAGAAAAAATTTTAGAAATAAAATATAACCAAGTTAAATGAGCCGGTGCCCTAGCGATGGGTAACCTAGTGGGAAGTTGCGGTCCTCGCAGTTAGGAATCCTAAACCCGGGAGAAAATTTATGAAATAATTTTTGAGACTCCAGAGAAGAGTCATTGAGGTTTTAATGACATTAGAATACCAAGAAAATATTTAGAAAAATATTGGTGAGAGGCGAAGCAAATCCGTGAGGTGATATGGGTTCGAATCCTAGCTCTGCAGGGCGAAGGGATTTAATTCCACAAAGCGGACAGTACCTTGTGAGTCGCAGGTCCGGCCTCTAGAAGGGTACGCTGGCAAGAAGGCCACCCATAGAGGGGCTTGAGCTGGGGCCCCCTAAGCCGGGGTGTGACAAAAAAAATTTAATTGAAAATGAATAGAAAGAAAAGAAAGAAGAAAAGAAAGAAAAAATGAAGAAAAATGGGACTTTTGACATCATATGATATCATTTAAAATCACCAACCAATCATATTTAGATAAACATTTATTAAACTGTTAAAAAGAGACAAATTTGACCCAAATTTCTGTTGTCTTCTTCATATTTTTTTAGCTGCCCGAATTGCTTCCATGGAAGCACTCCCTCAAGTTTTCTTCATCTACCTTAATTCTCTCACTCTCCTCACCATATTTCCCCTAACTTCCAATATTAAAAATTGCCCTAGACTCTAGCTAAAGTGTTTGGCTGCCAAGAAATTTGAAGAAAGTGAAGGAATTGAAGCGGGAAAAAAATCTCTCAATTAAGGTTAGTGACCAATTTTCTATTCCCTCTCTTAATTTATACTTAGGTGTTTAATTTAAGTAAGAAATTGTAAGTGAAATGCATGAGAACTCCTTGCATGCTCTCCTCTAAATTTCAGCAGTCTTGACATGAGTTAGGGTTAGGAGAATTCTTTGATTTAAAGTGACATATTAGCTGTTCCTAGTATAAATTATATGATTAGTATAGCCATTAAGAGTAAGATGCATGAATTGAATGCTTGGTCAATTAGGGTTAGGGTTTTGAAACTCAATTTTGGAGGTTGATATAACTGAACTGAAATTAATGTTGTAATGGTCAATTAGTGACCATTTGGCTGTGTATAATGAGGAATTGAAGTGAATGGTAGCTTTGGATGTAAGGTTTGGTGTGCTGCCTTGAGTGCCCTGCAGGTCTGGATGTGAGTCCAGCATGTTTGGGCAGCTATAACTTGGGTTGTATAGGTTCAATTGGTACAAGGCCAATTGGATTAGACACATAATGGCACAACTTTGATGAAGGAACCCTGTCCAGCAAGCAAACTTAGGATGCCCTAAGAATTGACCAAATCCGGGTAACTTACATTCTGCCTAGGCAAAATGACCAAATGAACAGTATTCATTCATTTGGTCATAACTTAGTGTAAAAAGGTTCAATTGACCTGAATTTTTACCAATAGAAAGCTGAGACATATCCCTACAACTTTCATGAAGAAAACAAACCCAAAATTTGACCATAACATGTCCAAAAACTGACCTGCAATCAGTGTACAAAAACTATAAAATTGATTATGCCCAGAAATTCTGGAAAAAATTGCAATCCAGCCAGTTATGGTATTTAGGCCATAACTTAAGCTACAAAACTCCAAATGGAGTGATTTAAAAAAGGAAATGTAACTAGACATAATAAGAAACAACTTTGGTGAAGAACAGTTGGCCAAATTCTCACTGTAGAATGGCCTAATGGAACAGTGAACTCTAGCACCCAAAATTGAAATTTCTGATTTATTCCCCATTGGTTAGAAGTATAGATTGGCAACTAATGCCAACACTTTGGGAACCAAAATATGGTAAATTTATGTGATTAGGACTTATGTAGCTATTATGCATTGGAAAGTCAATAAATTGACCTAAATAGTAAAATAAATAGTAACCTTACATGTAAAGTATGAAAATTCAATCAATAACTTCATAATGTACCCTAGTACACCTAGTAAGATTGGTTTGGATAGGTTGGCATGCCAATAGAGTTCAGTTAGCAGTACTGCATATGGCATTATGCCATTCTGTGATTTTATGGCTTTTAGCCATTCTGATATTATGATGATACTTGGCCTTGTGCCTAATAATTATTACAGCTTATTAGCTGTTCTGTTGCACACCGGGAGATACATATGTGACAGATGGTGTGACGGCCCGACGTACTTGGTACTCAAGCGCTACCCGCTTATCCACCCAATCATCCAAAGATAGGTTACTTGGGCAACCAAAAATAAAAGTTGATAAATTTAATGAAATAATGGATATAATAAGTATCAAATAAATAAGACTACAAATAATTACCAAAAATTTGTTTGCATGAGGCATCAATATACACACTGCATATTTACTTTCTTTTTGTTTTTTTTTATTTTATTATTGGCACTACTAAATATTATTGCTTAGCGCGTTGCTTTTTGCTCTGCGTAAGTACTAGAGATACGGAGTGCGATCCCAGTAGACCCCAATCAGGGTGAGAGAGCCAGATCTACTAGTGTCCTATGTCACCTCTCAGCTACAGTGCATTGGTAGGATGCTAGGCTCCATTTTGTATTTTGTGTTTTATATTTTTGTAATTTTGAAATTAAACTTTTTTTTTGTCATGTATATTGAAACTTATGTGATTATTTATTAATGAAATTATCTGTAAATGGTGTTCATAAATGAAAATTGAGTATTTATTTATGATTTGAGTATAAATATGATGTGAATTGAATGATTGGAAAGTTTGAGAAATTGTTGAAAATTGATGCGATAAATTGGGAGTTGTGGAATAAAATGATTATTGCAAGTGTTTTTCATAGGTTCCAAAGAACTGTTTTCTCCATTTTTAGCCTAGATCACGATTTTCTATAAAATTTTCGGAACCTCAAATGAATTTATAATTTCTATAAATGACTTAAATGAGTCAAATCTCCCAAATTGCACTTCATAACCATGAAAAAAAATAATAATAAGTTAAGGAAGGATAAAAATAATTGAGATAAAATATGGTGTTCCGGTACACTGTGTGGCATATCTTACTCGGCTACACTGTAGACGGGTAAGGGGTGTCACATAAATCCTATAAATACCCCTTATATTTTTATTATGTTTAAATTTTCAAATTTTATTCAATTTTGAAAATTTTCTCTTCAATAAAACTATGATTTGATTTATTTTATCTTAGACTTTAGATTGTCTTTTTTATTTTATTTATTTTTTATTAAGGTCTTGATTTAGATCTTATTTATTTTTAAGAGTTTGATCAATATGTCAAACATTTTTTGCACTACACACAATGTCACAAATATGACACGAACACAATTAAAAATCGACATGAACATGACATGATTAATGAGTTATTTTATAAATCTAAACATGAACATGACTCTTTTTATTATACAAGTAAACATGATATGACATTATTAATATTAAATTATATTAGGTTAATTTGACATGACACAATAATTTAACAAGATTTAACACAACTCAACCCATTTAACATAATTTGACACAATTCATCCCACTTAATACGATTTGACATGATCTAATTTAAACTTATTTGGCATGTTTTAACACAATTCAATACTTTTAATAGTTATAAATTAACATATTGTATAAATTTAATAATATATAAAAATATACAATCTAACATTAAATAAACAAGTAATATTTCAATATTTAGCTAATTAATGTTAATGTTTTTAAAAAATTAAAAAAATAATAATTAATAATAATATTTTAAAAAGATTTAAAAATATATAATTTTTTTAACTTGTATATAAATTAATAAATTAAATAAATTTTAATAAGGAAAATAAGAATCAAGCTCTAATATAATAAATAACCCAGTTTATACATACTAATTTACTATGTTCAAATAATATAATTTGTGTTAATAGATCAAAATGAGTTAGCAGCTTGCAAGTTGACGTGTAATTAGGGATGGCAATGGGTCGGATTTTTGCGGGTACCCGATCTGACCGAACTCTAATAGGGCGAATTTGGGTATTATAGAATCGAGTTTGGAATTGGTTCGAATTTGAAAAATAACATCCGTGATGGGTTCGGGTCAGATTCGAGTTTTACATGTTGGGTATCCTTTACCCAAATCCAATTACCTAAATACTTAATTAAATATAAAATATATATATTTTTAATAATATTTAAAAATTTTTATATATTTTACTTTATATAAAATGGAATTTAAATATTTTAAGAAATTATTAAAATTTTAAAATATAAATTATTAATTAAAATATTTTTTGTACAAAATATTAATTAAAATATATAAAATTACACGAGTTTGAGTTTTATTCAGATAATAATAATCGGATTTTGGACGAATTCAGGTAGTTAAGAATAAATTTTAAGCAGATTTTAGATGGGTTTAAGTTTTGATAATATTAATCAGGTTCGAGTTCGGGTATGATGATTTTTGTGGATGTCCTATCCGTTGCCATCCCAACATACAATGTGAATAATAAAATATGTCAAATTAAATTAACGAGTTAGCTCATAATATGAGACGATTATTAATATGCCGTAAATGAATAATTTCAATCTAAACTCTCCATTTTCGTCCTGTGTGTTTATGATATGTTAATGAATCTGCCTAAAATTGTCACCTTCTGCTCAGAGTCATGGAGTGAGGAACACTGTGGGAGGCATCCATCGACTTGTCTTTAATGCGTAATTGATACTGTGGGGCAATCCTTCTTTATGTAGGTCAGGTTTTAACCTTACACTGCATCCGTTGTATTCAAACAATAAATTTTAATTGTTTTAATGAGAGGATATTTAATTTTACTCTATTTAATTAATGATTTTTAAAATTTTTGATATATATTTATTAATTTGATTACTTATAATTTAATAATTAAAATAATTAAATTAATTGAATTTTATTAATTAATATGTAAATTATAATTATTTTTAATTTATAATTCTACTTTTACTTTTATTGATGCTTGCCTATCATTTTATCACTATCACTATCAGTATCTCACCTTCCAACAAGTTAATGTTAACCTTTTATTCATATATGGCATTTGCAAGACAGCAAGTCAATTTAAAAGCTATAATTTTCAGGGAATAAATTTTAACAATCGTCCCTGAACTTATCTAATTTTAACATTACAGTCCTTTAATTTAAAAATATAATATAAAATCTCATCAACTTTCACATTTTACACAGTAAAATTTCTATAACATTTAATTATTGGTTTTTCAATTAGACATTGACTTTTGATAAAGATAGAGTTTAGTCAAGATTTATCTTTTCTCTCTCAAGTCATGTATAAATTAAATCATTCTCATCTCTATATACAGAATAATTTTTCACATGTAAAGAAAATAATTTTTCACTTTGCATGAGAGAGGAGAGATAAATATTGACAAAATATCATGTGGAAGCTGTTTACATCAGTTTCTAACTAGAAAATTAATAATTGAAAGTCAGATAAATTTTACTGTGCAAAATTTGATGTTACATTTTAAAGTTAAAGTATTGTAATATTACAACCATATAAGTTCAGTAACAGTTGTTAAAATTTATCAATAATTTTCAGTCATTTTTTTGATGTGCCGCAAAAGAAAACTGTAGCTCCCAACATGTGCCATTTATTTAACGCAACCAAAAATATATTGATTTATATATTATCCTAGTTACATTTGGTAGATCACAAAATGATACAATATAATTAATTATGTAATACAATCAAAATTATAATATAATGTAATTATCGCTACATTTTTATATTTAATTGTAAAATAAAAATATAAATAGTATAATATAAAGATAATTTTTATTTTAATATTTAATTTATTTATAATGTTAATAATAAATAAAAATAATTGCGTGATTGGTCATCGAGGAGCAGTGGTGACTAAGTAGTAGTGGTAGTGGTGGCACAACAATAATTAGATAGTGGTAGTAGTGGTACGGTGAGGTAGTGGA
Source organism: Hevea brasiliensis (assembly GCF_030052815.1). Lineage (NCBI taxonomy): Eukaryota > Viridiplantae > Streptophyta > Magnoliopsida > Malpighiales > Euphorbiaceae > Hevea > Hevea brasiliensis. The sequence goes on along the minus strand of NC_079493.1, from coordinate 9,435,123 downwards.
GGTGTTAGTGGCCAGGTGGTGTAGAGGTGATAATAAATAAGTGGTGATAACAGTGATCATGTGATAGTGATAGCAATAGTGATAATAGGATGGTGATAATGGTTGTGGTGGTGGTGCTAGTAGTGACAAAGTACAAGTAGTGATAAGGTACAAATAGTGACGGTGGCGGTAATGATGGCTAAACAGTAGTGGTAGTGATAGTATTGATAATAAATGATAAAATTAAAACAAATAATTATGATTACATACATTTTTGTATGTAATAATCATTGTGTTGCTTTAAATATGATTAATTATATTTCATAATTATCGATTTATTATGTCAAATTTTTTATTTTATCAAATAATGTAATCAAATATGAAATATAATCGCAATTATATTATAATTTTGACCATGCCATACTAAATATGGCCTAATTTCTTAGTCAATATAATTGATTTACTTATCTTTAGAGAAGTTCTATTGCTCTATGTATAGATGTACTTTTAATCATGTTTTTTAGAACCAGCTCTGTTAAAGAATTAGTGAAAATAAAGGATTAAGAATTTAGTATTTAATTAGAATTGAATTAAAACTTAATTAGTAAACTATTGATGATGTATATTGTTTTATAAATATTAAATATATGTTATGTAATTAATAATATTTTAATATATTAAAATTCTTTTATTAAATTAATATTTACAATCTTATATAAATTAAAGTATATTAAATTAATATTGATATATTATAACTATATATAGTCATTAAATATTTAATCAACTTGTTTAATTTATTTTTAAAGCTTAATTATTATTTTTAAATTTTTATTGAACACTCGTTCTCAAAATTTATTATCAAAAACATCAATAATAAAATTGTGCTACAGTTTTAAACAAACCCATATTTAAATCCCTTTAATAGCATTAATATTTTTCTGAAATATGGTTCACTAGTTGATCTACATTAAACTCGATTGAGTTGACCAATTTAACAATTAATCAGTCAATTGGCTCAATTTATATAAACTTAACGTTTAGTTACATCTTATTTGACATCTAAATTTATAAAAATGTAATTATTTAACTTTTTATTATTTTTTTGATGTGATGATATTTAATTTTATTGGATTTTCTTAATAATTTTGAAAATTTTTGATTTATATTTATTAATTTAATTGCTTTTAATTTAATAATTAAATTAATTAAATTTTATTAATTAATATATACATTATAATTATAATTATTTATAATTTATAATATTTGATTTATAATTATCTATAATTTTAATTCTGCTCCGTCATCATCCAACCTTCGCAGCAAGTCACTGTTAACTTGTCCATTCATAAATGGTATTGGAGGACCAATTCAAACAAATTAGTTAAAATATCTATTTCCTTGAAAAAAAGAACAAAAAAACAATACAAACCATACATTTCCATATCTCAATTTTCCACTAACTTTAGAACACAAACAGCACCTGATTTTTATCTAAATATAATTCATTAAATTTAAAATATAAATATACAGAATTTATATATTTAATAGATATATTTCATCATATAGTAAAAAATTCCTTTAATTTGGAAATCATCCAATTTCAAATTAAATCCCATCCCTCATAATCTGTTAAATCTGTATTATAATATAACTTTATCCAATTTCAAATTAAAACCCACCCATATAGATTAAAAATAAAAAAATAAAAAATAAAAAATTTGAATCATTATTAACACAGGAGGATAATTAATGGTGTTAAATTATTTATTTTCAAAATATTAATGGATTAAAGTTTATGATATTATTTTGTAAAAAAAATTAAATGACAAACACTTAAACGTTAAACCACTTGTCCTCAAAATTTTTAAAATATTTACTTGACTTTTCCCTTATTAATATTATTGTTATCAAGTATTTTTCATCTAAATTTGATTTTGAGTGGTGGACATAGGTGCCTATGAAATTTGTGATTCACAAGTATTTGTAGTTTAAACTTGAAAATAGGGTAGGGGTTGTGTTTATGTTCATATTAATTAACGCGATATGCGTGTAACATCAATATTAAAGCCTCATGTCTCGTTAAGATCTTAAACCATGATCATGTTGATTGGAAAATAATACTTTATTCAAAATTTGCCAATTTCGTATAAGATATTTTGATATTGGTAGCATGTGGAAGACTACCACTTGCAAAAGTTGATTAACTTCAATTTTATTTTAATTAAAACTCTTATTTTTATTTTATAATTTAGAATTAATTTCATATTAATTTAAAATTCTAAAATTTATTTTATATTAGAATTGGTTTTATAATTAAAGTTGATAAATTTGGGTTGGTGGGTCATATTTGTGTAAACTATAATGTAATTAATGAATTATGTCTAAAATCAAAACATAAATTAGATCATCTTATTATATAGGTTACAAGATTAATATTAAATCGTGTTGAGGTAATTTGATAAAATGTCATAATTTAATATGATTTAACAAGACTCGACTTATTTAATACAATTTGATGTGATTTGATCAATTTAAAACAATTTGACATGACCCGATATAACTTATGTCACGACTCCAACCTATAGGCCGGACAAGACTAGACTGGCCACCCTAAAGCCCCCGAGGCCCGTAGTAAGCCTAACTGCTCATTAACTCAACTCTAAGGCCCATTTGGGCCCAAATTCAAGAAAACAACTGACAGAGTCCGCCATAAATGGACTTTCCAACGGGAGTTTTCACTCACCCGACCAGTAAACACAATAAATACTCAATTGGGGAGCCTACCACCCTCCACATACTCATCAAGATAAAATAAATGGGAGCTCACTCCTCATCCAATCCATCAAACATGCATAGAATATTAAGTTTACAGTCCAAAATAATAATTTAGTTTATGCACTCCAAATCAAATAAACATTTCTAACACATGCGAAATTCTAAGATTTAACAAGTTTATACAAACATTAGTAATCGACTGCGAGGGAGAAAGCAGTTAACCTCAAAAATATCCTCCCGTGGCCTGGAAAATTTTTGAACAGAGTGAGCGTCGACTCAGAGTAAAATATCAATTTTAACCATAATCTCTATAACTATCTAAAACTAATGCAACTGTGGAGTGAAATGCAACATCAACAACATTTTCACATCATAACATCAAAAGGTAATTTGGAGCACTCACGCACTCAGTAGCATCAATCATAATATATGGGAGCCGATCCTATACAGCCTCTCTTAAATCCAACTCGGTGCCAAGAACTCAAGCCGACTTTCGCTTAATAAACCAAATCGAGGGTCCCAAATAAGAACTCAAGCCGTGACTACCCTCAAGGATCGGGTCCCAAATAAGAACTCAAGCCGTGACTACCCGCCCGCCCATAGTCCACACCACATCACACCATCACACGCACGCACACTGCTCCAAATAACCACAACAACATCATGGCACTTTAACAGTTATCAATGCAACATAAATCGTGCCTAGAGTTTAACTACATAAATATATGCATATAAGTGATGCATGGGCATGCTTGAACATATAATAATAGTGAAATTACAATTAAATTTAATATTTTACTCACGACTTGACGACAATCACCGTGGCGGGGGCGGAGGAAGAAGGTCATCCCTGCCACCGACATTTACATTACATTTATTTAATACAAATGACTCAACACAAATTAAGAAAAGACCAATACGTCCTAAGTCGTGCCGAAAATCCGGCAGAGTTTCCCCTATACCTAGGACCTACCCAACCTGCAAAAGGGTTCAAAACACACTTCTATACTCACAATCCATATATTCACAACTCAATCATATCACACAGCCCCTCCTGGGCCCATCAAATCAATCATCCATCACAATATGTAAAATTTCAATTTAGTCCTTATAATTGATCATTTTTGCAAAAACTGCCCAAACAAGCTCTAAAAATTCTAAAACTTTGCACCGCGGTCCTTAGCAATATTACTAAGCTATTGCAAAAAGAATCATAATTTTCTAAGCTACCACGATATTTTATGGATTTTTAATCCTATTTAAGCACTAGAAAATTACGAAAAGCAAGGTTCGGTTTACCTTTGCCGATTCCGACTTTGGGAACGCGCCGACGCCCGACAATGGGGCTAGCCAAAACCTCGCCCACCCGAGACTTTTCCAGAACGGTCTGTTCGCCTAATTTCACGCATCGGCCAATCGCCGAATTTCCGCGAATTGAGGATACCTACACGGCCCATAACACGGGGTTAGTACATAAATTTTTCAGAATTTTCTAAGCTCATTAAATGCTCTAAAAACACCGCGGTTCCGTGGGACCCACCAAAAACGGTGTCGGAAAATTTGAAATTTATGTCGCCAAGCTCTCGACGAGTGGAGCGTGCCGTACCCTCGCTTTTCGTGGATTCACGATTTTCGAGAAATCTAGCCCAAAAGTCGAAATGGGCTAAAAACTTCCCGAGCAAAAATTGACAAACCGCCGATGGATTTCGCTTCTTGGTGTCTATGGAAAGCTCTCGCCGAGTAGATGATTTTAGACACAAGACCCGGCCCAATTGGTGGCCGGACGGCCGGATTTTGGCCGAGAAGCCAAACGCCGCGCAAGGAGGGAGGGATTACGCGCGCTTTCCGCCGCTTGGGGCGCTACCGGGCCGGGAGGTCGGGTGGCGCGCCTGGCCTACCGGGTGGCAGGGGAGGTGGTCGGCCAGGCAGGGGGAGGAGAGAGAAAACGGGAGGAAGAGAGAAGAGGGAAGGGACGCGCGCGGGAGGAAGAAAAAGGGAAGGGAGCCTGTCCGATTCGACCGGTCCGATCCGGTCCGGTTCGATTCGGCCCGTTCGATTCAAGATACAAAATTTTGAATTTTTACTTCGCTTCGGACCAAAACGAGGTCCAAAAATTTCAAAAATTCCTAAAACTCGTAAAAATACGTAGCCTCCAATTATATTTTTAGTTTTGCCAGGTGGTCTTTAAATTAATTTTTAAAATTCATCAAAGTTTATATTTTCTAAAATCGAACCCGATTTTTTAAATCCAAAAATCTCAAAAATTCCTAAAATTTAAATAAAATTAAAATACCAAAAATGCTCATAAAATAATAAAATTTAAAATTTTGGGGTGTTACATTCTTCCTCTTACGTAAAAATTCGCCCTCGAATTTTACACAAGGCGTAATAAAGCACATGATTATACATTGAACAAATAAGGGTACTTGCTACGCATGTCCCGCTCGACTCCCTAGTGCACTCTTCCACCGATCGACTCTCCACAAAACCTTAACCATAGGGATCTGCTTTGATCTCACTGCCTCACTTGGTAGTCCACTATGGCTACAGTGCTCCTCAAATGTCAAGTTCTCTTTAGCTCTATCACATCCTATTGAGACATGAGAAGGATCTGAATGTATTTCCGAGCATGGAGATGTGAAACACGGATGAACGTGAGAAAGGTTGGGTGGTAGCTCCAACCTGTAGGCAATCGCCCAACTCTATCAAGAACCTCAAAAGGTCCAATATACCGAGGTGCCAACTTGCCCTTCTTTCCAAATCTCATGACTCTTCATTGAGAAACCTTCAGAATACATAGTCGCCCATCGCAAACTCCACATCCTCCGTCTGGGTCCGTATAACTCTTCTCGCCATCGAAAGTCAGTTTCACTGCTCGATTAAAGGAACTACCTCAAGTGTACCGCACTAGGTCTACATCATGCACCTTCGCTTCCCCATTTCTCGCCCAACACAGAGGAGACCTACACTTTCTTCCATATAATGCCTCATAGGTGCCATCCCTATGCCGAGTGATAATCGTTGTTGTAGGCAAACTCCACCAAAGCTAGCCGCCATCCCATTGACCTCCAAAATCCAAGACACTCATGCGAAGCATGTCTTCCAGTTGTTTGGATTGTCCTTCTGATCGCCCGTCTGTCCGAGGGTGGAAAGCCGCATCAAGTTCAATCAGGTGCCAAGTGCCTCGCAACTTTCTCCAAAATCGAAGTGAATCAGCTCTCTCGCCGATATTATGGAAGTTTAACTCCATGCAATCGACTATTTCTCAATGTAGAGCCGCATACCGTGCCTGTAATATGTAGTCTTCACAGTAAGAAGTGAGCCGATTTGGTCAAGCGGCCTACAATTACCCATATCGAATCATATCCTCGCGTGGTACGAGGCAACCTACCACAAAATCCATAGTGATCATTTCCCACTTCCATTCCGGGATAGGGAGCTCTGCAGCTTCCCGACGGTCTCGTGTTCAAACTTCACCTTCTCGACAAGTCAAGCACTTGGACACAAAGTCCGCTATGTCTCTCTTCATGCCATTCCACCAATAGCTATCTTTCACATCATGGTACATCTTGGTGGAACTCGTGGACACTGCATGCTGTGTAGTGTGCCTCTCGCATGATTTCATTCCCGAGGTTGTCCACATCGGCACACATATCCTAGAACCTTGCACTAGGGCGCCATCATTGGCAAATCCAAACTCACCACCTTCACCTTGTTGTACTCTTTCTATGATCTTCATCAATTGTTGGTCTCCGTGGCCGGGAAACTCTAACTCGTCCCTCAAGTCCGCCTCACCAAAATGAGCCAACAATACCCTCATCGAAAGATCTAGGATTAAACCTTGATCCATCAACTCATGTACTCTCGAATCAATGGTCTCTTCTCCAATAAATGTGCGCCAAACCGCTGTAAGATTTTCTCGCCAAAGCATCTGCATAACATTGGCCTTCCTGTGGTGGTACCGATGGTGCAATCATAGTCTTTCGTAAGCTCCATCCATCTCCTCTGCCTCAAGTTTAAATCCTCTGTTGGAAGATGTACTTCAAACTCTTGTGGTCGGTGTATATCTCGCACACTTCACCATACAGTAGTGTCTCCGCATTTTTAGTGCAAAGACTACACCGCCATTTCCAAATCATGGGTGGGGTAGTTCGCCATGCCTCTTCACCGCCTTGAAGCATAAGCCACTACTTTTCCATTCTCGCATCAAAACACACCCTAGGCCAACTCGAGGCGCTACAATACACCTGTATCCTTCACCACTCATAGGTAGTGTCAACACAGGGCAAAGTGGTTAGACACTCCTTAAGCTTCTGAAACTCTCTCACAAATATCCGTCCAAATGAATGGAACATTCTTCCTAGTCAACTTAGTTAGGGAGCCGCTATCCCGGAGAAATCTTGCACAAAACGCCTATAGTAGCTACTAAACCTGTAAAACTTCGCACCTCGTTGATCATTGTAGGCCTAAGCCAATCGGGCCATGTACTTCAATTTTCTTGGGATCCACTTGAATACCGCTACTAGAAACCACGTGTCCCAAGAATGAGATGCTTTCTAGCCAAAATTCACATTTTGAAAATTTGGCATATACCGTGCTCCTCAAAGTCCGCAACACCATCCTCAAGTGCCACACGTGTTCTTCCTCGGTCCGAGAGTATACTAAAATGTCATCTATGAATACGATGACAAAACGGGTTCAAAAATGGCTTGAACACCTGCTCATCAAGTCCATGAAGGTCATTGGTGCATTAGTGAGTCCAAAAGACATCACCAAGAACTCATAATGACCATATCTTGTCCTCGAAGCCGCTTTGGACACGCCTCATTCCGATTCTCAATCGATGGTAGCCCGATCGCAGTCTATCTTGGAAAAGAATCTAGCCCCTTGAGCCGATCAAACAGATCATCGATCCGAGGAAGTGGATACTTGTTCTTCACAAATACCTTGTTCAAATTGCCTATAGTCAATACACAACCTCAATGACCCATCCTTCTTTCTCACAAATAGAACAGAGCACCCCAGGTGAAGTGCTCTGACGTATGAAACCCTTGTCCAAAAGCTCCTGTAGTTGCTCCTTCACTCTTTCACTCTGGTGCCATCCCGTAAGGTGGCATGGATATGGGGTTTGTACCCAGACAACATCAATGCAAAACTCTATTTCCCTTCCCGTGGCAACCCCGAAGCTCCTCCGGGAAGACATCCATAAATTCTCGACAACAGAACATTTTCCATGCCGACACCTTCTACAGATGTATCTCTCACCAATGCCAAATACCCTTGGCATCCACGCCTCAACATTTTTCTAGCACTAATTGTCGACACCAAATTATATGGAGCCACGCCCCGCCACCATCAAAGCTAAACTCTTCCACACCGTATGTGGAAATACACCTTTGTTCCTGCAGCCTAAAGTGGCATAATGAGTTGCCAACCAATCCATCCCAAAATTACATCAAAATCCACATCGTAGAGGAACCAAGTCTCGGGAGGATCTTTCCATCCACTACCACCGGGCTACCCGAAAACCATATCTACATCTATGTTGTCACTAAGTGGGGTAGCTAATGACAAAGGGCATTCTAAAGTTGTAGGGTTTCTACCCAACCTCATGGCAAACACAGGGAGACAAATGAGTGCGAGCACCTGATCTATCAAAACACGAGCCTCATAAGAAATGTACTGTAAGAATACCGCCACAACCGCATTTGAAGCTTGAGCATCCCGTGGGTCAGGTGAAAACCCGAGCTTGACTTCTACCCCGAGTGGCGTAACTCGACATCGACTTCTACCTCCGACCGCCTCCAAATCCACGCCCCTTGTCCTCGCCCCGTTGGCCATCAATCGATCACCGCCATGTTGGAAGCACCTTGATACAATCGACGAGGAACATTTGCAATGTAACCTCGTGACCCCATCCGTGGCTCATCAACACGGCATTCTCAGCAAAGTGACCTCGTTGGCTACACTCAAGCATACTCGATCCCATCAAACAAGGTCCTCAATGTCCTCTTCCAAACTGTGAACAAGGTGCCAACGAGGATCTCGAACTGCACCTAATCACTGACTCAATCGTGACCACCGCCGATCCGCACTCGGTCCAATCCTCGAGGTTTGTGTCTAAAACCACTTTTCTTGTTCCTACTTTTTCCTCTCAGAATTACTCGCCACCACTATCCGAGTACCCATGGAAGGGACACCGAGGAACCTCTCGCCTGCTTTTCTTTGCTCTTCCGCCGCCATCCACAAAGATAGCTAATCTCAACTGTCTGCCTCGATCAACTACCACATCAAAAGACTGATTAGACATCATGGCCGTGTTCGCATACCTCCCGCCAAGCCCCTTTAGGAATCTCTTCACCTTCATAGTTTCGTAGCTACCGCCGCAGGGGCATATCTCGCCAATTCCGAAATTCAGAGCATATTCATCTGGCACTGCCATTCGCCTTAAGGCCTCAAAGGCCCACTGCTTCTGATCTCTGAAGCTTTCTGGCACAAATCGATTGATAAAAAGTTCCACAAACTGAGCCCATGTCAAACCCTCCATCCGAGGTAACACGTAGTCATTCATCCATTGTCTAGGCATAGGCCCCATGACATGCTGCATACACTCTATTAGTCTTCTATCACCAATCAGACTGCTCTCGCCGTCATAGAATCCAAAACCGATATGCATCGCTCGACACATCATAAGTACCGTGCACCAACTTCTTGAAATTTATGATCTGCTTGTAAGGTTCCTCTTGGTGCGTGGATCACCGTGGAGGGTGGACTATATCGCGCCATCATATCGATGGTTCTCGCAACCCAGAGTAGTCGCCATGGGGTCCATGGGACCTCGTGCTATAAAGGATCGATCTCAGATCGGGGTGGCTGCTCCTCTACTTGAGCGCCTCTAGGCCTCCTACCCCGCCTCCTGGCAAAGCGCCATCCCGTGCCGACACCTCGTCAGCACATCCGTTCTCGTGCAAAGGCGCCTCCGCTTCTACGCATTTTCCGAAATTCAGCAAAGATTAGCCCACAAAATTCAAAATCGCACATTACACACTCTATAGACTCATATTTATACATAATATATGGAGTGTAAACTAGAAGCAAAGATGACAATGCAAGATTTAATGTGGACCCTATTTTTCCGCATGTGACTCTAGTAGACTCTTCCCAACACTTTAGACAAACATTCCCTAAGAACTGGAGCCTAAGCTCGATACTACATTTGTCACGACTCCAACCTATGGGCCTGACCAAGACTAGGACTCGCCACCTAAAGCCCCCGAGGCCCGTAGTAAGCCTAACTGCTCATTAACCCAACTCTAAGGCCCATTTGGGCCCAAATTCAAGAAAACAAACGACAGAGTCCGCCATAAAATGGACTTTCCAACGGGAGTTTTCACTCACCCGACTGTAAACACAATAAATACTCAATTGGGGAGCCTACCACCCTCCACATACTCATCAAGATAAAATAAATGGGAGCTCAACTCCTCATCCAATCCATCAAACATGCATAGAATATTAAGTTTACAGTCCAAAATAATAATTTAGTTTACAGACTCCAAATCAAATAAACATTTCTAACACATGCGAAATTCTAAGATTTAACAAGTTTATACAAACATTAGTAATCGACTTCGAGGGAGAAAGCAGTTAACCTCAAAAATATCCTCCGTGGCTCGGAAAAATTTTTGAACAGAGTGAGCGCTCGACTCGAGAGTAAAATATCAATTTTAACCATAATCTCTATAACTATCTAAAACTAATGCAACCTGTGGAGTGAAATGCAACATCAACAACATTTTCACATCATAACATCAAAAAGGTAATTTGGAGCACTCACGCACTCAGAGCATCAATCATAATATATGGAGCCGATCCCCTATACACTCTCTTAAATCCAACTCGGTGCCAATAAGAACTCAAGCTGGACTTTCGCTTAATAAACCAAATCGAGGGTCCCATAAGAACTCAAGCCGTGACTACCCTCAAGGATCGGGTCCCAACAAGAACTCAAGCCGTGACTACCCGCCCCATCCATAGTCCACACCACATCACACGCACGCCAACGCACGCACACCGCCCAAATTACCACAACAATATCATGGCACTTTAACAGTTTTCAATGCAACATAAATCGTGCCTAGAGTTTAACTACATAAATATATGCATATAAGTGATGCATGGGCATGCTTGAACATATAATAATAGTGAAATTACAATTAAAATTAATATTTTACTCACGCATTTGACGATAATCACCGTGGGCGGCATGGAGGAAGAAGGCTGTCCTACCACTCACCCGACAATTATATTACAATTATTTAATACAAATGACTCAATACAATTCAAGAAAAGACCAATTACGCCCTAAGTCGTGCCGAAAATCCTACAGAGTCTCCTATACCTAGACCTACCCAACCCGCAAAAGGGCTCAAACACACTTCTATATTCACAATCCATATATCCACAACTCAATCATATCACACAGCCCTCCCGCCCATCAAATCAATCATCCATCACAATATGTAAAATTTCAATTTAGTCCTTATAATTGATCATTTTGCAAAAACTACCCAAATAAGCTCTAAAAATTCTAAAACTTTGCCTCATGTCCTTAGCAATATTACTAAGCTATTGCAAAAAGAATCATAATTTTCTAAGCTACCACGAATATTTTATGGATTTTTAATCCTATTTAAGCACTAGAAAATTACGAAAAGCAAGGTTCGGTTTACCTTTGCCGATTCCGACTTTGGGAACGCGCCGACGTCTGACAATGGGGCTAGCCAAAACCTCGCCCAATTCGAGACTTTTCCTGAACAATCGGTCCGCCTAATTTCACGCATCTTGGCCAATCGTCGAATTTCCGCGAATTGAGGATACCTACACGGCCCATAACACGGGGTTAGTACATAAATTTTCAGAATTTTCTAAGCTCATTAAATGCTCGAAAAACACCGCGGTTCCGTGGGACCCACCAAAAACGGTGTCGAAAAATTTGAAATTTATGTCGCCGCAAGCTCTCGACGAGTGGAGCGTCCGGTACCCTCGCTTTTCGTGATTCACTGCTGCAGAAATCTAGCCCAAAAGTCGAAATGGCTAAAACTTCCGAGCAAAAATTGACAAACCGCTTGATGGATTTCTGCGCTTGGTGTCTATGGAAAGCTCTCACGAGTAGATGATTTTAGACACAAGACCCGGCCCAATTGGTGACCGGATTTGGCCGAGAAGTCAAACGCCGCGAGGAGGGAGGGAATTCGCGCGCGGTTTTCACTTGCGGCGGCACCGGCCGGGAGGTCGGGTGGCGCGCCACTGGGTGGCAGGGGAGGTCGTGGCCGGCAAAAGGGAGGAGAGAGAAAAGAGGAAGAGAGAAGAGGGAACGACGCGCGCGGAGGAAGAAAAGGGAAGGGAGCGGCCCGATTCGACCGTCCGATCCGGTCCGCCGACCGTCCGATCCGATTCAAATACAAAATTTTGAATTTTTATCGCCTGACCTAAAACGAGGTCCAAAATTTCAAAAATTTCAAAACTCAAAAATACGTAGACTCCAAATATATTTTTAGTTTTGCCACGTGGTCTTTAAATTAATTTTTAAAATTCATCAAAGTTTATATTTTCGGAAAATCGAACCTGATTTTTTTTTTAAATCCGAAAAATCTCAAAAAAATTCCTAAAATTTAAATAAAATTAAAATACCAAAAATGCTCATAAAATTTAAAATTTTGGGGTGTTACAACTTATTTGGCATATTTTAATATGATTCAATACTTCTAATTTTTACAAATTAATATATTATATAAATTTAGTAATATATAAAAAATGCAATCTAGTATTTTAATATTTAACTAATTAATATTTTTAAAAAATAAAAAATACTTATAAAATAAAACAATTTTTTAATATTAGATAAATTCATAAATTAAATAAATCTTAACAAAGAAAATAAAAATCTATGATAAAGTTCTAATATAATAAATAATTAAATTTATAATTAATCTATCATATTCTAATAATATAATTTATAAATTAAGAACTCAAAATGAGTTAAAGAGTCAAAATAGGTTAACGGATTACATATTAATATATGACATAAATAATAAAATGTGTTAAATTAAATTAACAGATAATCCTATGGTATAACATGATTATTAACCTATTATAAACAGATCGAGACGAGTAGAAATAACTTTAACTCAAACTTAATTTATATTTCATAGAATATTAGTGTAGCGATTAAAATTGCAATCTTTAAACATCTGTTTAATATTATTGTTGAGAAAATTACTTTTTCAAATATATTAGTTAGAGAGTATTAAAAAATAATTAAAAATTAAATTTGATCAATTTTAATCATAAGAATATTAAAATAATAAAATAATTTTTTTTAATTATTTTTTTTATTAATATTTAAAATAATATTTTTATTTTAAAAAAATAATTTTAAATTCTTTTACTAAATAACAAACAGGACTTAAGTTTACTTAGAAGTCAAGGAGTGGGGGACAAGATGGGAGGCGTCCCGCGACTTGTCTTCATTGCATGATTAATGTTGTGGGGACAATCCATGCTTTATGTGGATCAGGTTTTAACCACAGTAGCAGTACTGTGTTTTGCGTTCAAACGATAAAGTTTCATTGTTTTGATCAAAGGATATTTAATTTTATTCGATTTAGTTAATGATTTTTAAAATTTTTGTTTTATATTTATTAATTTGATTACTTTTAATTTAATAATTAAAATAATTAAATTTTATTATTTTATTTATATTTTTAAAGTTATTTAATTATTTTTTAAAAAAATTTAATTATTTTCTTAAGTCAATAATAAAATAAATGATATAATATAATAAATTAATAATTATATATTTATTTTAATAATAAAATAAATAATATAATATAATATAATAAATTTATAATTTTATATTTATTTTAATAAAAAATAATTTATATAATACATATTTTTATTATATTTATCAATTAAACTAAACAGATTAAACATTTAACAAGGAATCCTCAAAATTTTTAAAATATTTACTTTACTTTTCCTTGCATTTACTGTGCATAAGAGATATTGTTTTCGAGTTTAAACTTGAAAATAAGGGTAGTAATAATTCGGTTATGTAAATTAGGGAATAAAGTCTAATTTTTTCTTTGTATTTATTAGAGAAGTTTAATTTAATTTAATTTTAATTTTTAATTCAATTTAATTCAAAATTTTTAATTTATATCTAATTTAGCCTAAATTTGAGGAATATGTAACTCATTCATCACTTTGGTATGGGAGTTATATTTTTTTTAATTTTTTAAATATTTTTAAAGTTAATTATTTTTTAATGTTAATTTTTTAGTTAATTATTTTTAATCTTAATTAATTAACTATAATTAATTATTTTTATATTTTTCTTTTTAAATATTAATTAATAATATAAAAAAATAATATTTTTATATTTTTTATTTTATTTAATTATAATTTTCTAATTTTAAATTAAAAATATGAAATACAAAAATCATTTTTTTTTCATTTAAATAATTAAAATTAATTATAGTAATAATTTTTAATTTTCATTAATTATATGAAAATATAAAAATATGTTTTTATATTTTTAGTTTAATTAATAATATTAAATAATAAAAATAATATCTTTTTTTATTTAAATAATTATATAATATAAAAAATATTTTATTACCTTATAAATAAATCGAAACGAGTAGAAATAACTTGAACTCAAACTTTATATTTCATACGATATTAGTGTAGCGACTAAAATTACAACTTTTAAGGATTTGTTTAATATTACTGCTTAAAAAATCATTTTTTTAAATATACTAGTTAGAGAGTATTAAAAATAATTAAAAATTAAATTTGATAAATTTTAATTATAAAAATACTAAAATAATAAAATAATTTTTTTCAAATTATTTTTTTTAACAGTATTTAAAATGATATTTTTATTTAGAAAAATAATTTTAGTCTTTAAAATTTAATGTTGGGCTTAAGTCTAGTTAGAAGTCATGGAGTGGGGGACACGATGGGAGGCGTCCCGCGACTTGTCTTCATTGCATGATTAATGTTGTGGGGACAATTCTGCTTTATGTAGATCAGGCTTTAACCACCGTAGCAGTACTGTGTTTTGCGTTCAAACGATAAAGTTTCATTTGTTTTGATCAAAGGATATTTAATTTTATTCTTTAAAAATATGTTTTTATATTTTCAGTTTAATTAATAATATTAAATAATAAAAATAATATTTTTATTTTTTTATGTAAATAATTATACAATATAAAAAATATTTTATTATTAAAAAATAATTAAATATTAAAAAATAATACATATTAATTAATTAAATTAATTTAAATATAAATAAAAATTTATAAATTAAATTAAATTAAAAAATAAAAATAAATTAAATTAAACTTAAAGGACAAATTGAATTATTCCCATAAATTAATGTGGTGTACATGAATCGTGTTTGTGTTGATTCAAACTAGCGTTTTCGTGTTCGTGCGTGTTCGTGGTGTAACATCAACGCTGAAGACTTGTGTCTCGTCAATCATGGACCACTGCACGTGTTCTTACCTTACGAAAAAAGAAAAAAAAAAAAAAAGAAAAATCATGGACCACCATATTGAGAAGCAATGTTTTGTCAATGATTTGTCAATTTCGTATAAGTTGTTTTGATATTGGCAGCACGCCGAAGACTACCACTTTCAAAAAATGATTTTCTTCATTTCTATTTTAATTAAAACTCTTATTTCTATTTTATAATTTAGGATCTATTTCATATTAATTTAAAACTCTAAAATTTATTTTATATTAGAATTGGTTTTATAATTTAAGTTCTACTTTGATTAAGTTTTAAATTCTATAATTACTTTTTATATTTTTATTATGTATAAATTTTTAAATTTTATCTTTTTATTGTATAAGTAAATATGATAAGATGTAATTAATATTAAATTATATTATGTTAATTTGACATAATATGATAATTTAATAAAATTTAATATGACTAGACTCATTTAATATAATTTAATAATATAATTTGAAATAACCTAATATTACTTATTTGATATGTTTTCACATAATTTAATAATTTTTAATATTTATAAATTAAAATAATATATAAATTTAATAATATATAAAATTATATAATCTAACGTTAAATAAATAAGTGATACTTCAATATAGCTAATTAATATTTAAAAAAAATTAGAAAACAATATAATTTTTTAACTTTTGATATAAATTAAATAAATTTTGATAAAGAAAATAAAAATCAACTATAATAAATCTTTAATATAATAAATAATTAAGTTTATACTTACTAATTTACCTCAAAATTTATTATCTAAAAACATCAACAATAAATTTGTACTCTAGGTTTAAACAAACCTATATTTGAAACCCTTTAACAGCATTAAAATTTGTACACTAATTGATCACATTAAACTCGATTGAGATGGCCAATTTACTAATTAATCAGTCAGTTGGCTTAATTTGTATAAACTTAAAAATTTAATGTCTTTTAACATTCAAGTTGATATGAACATATTAGGCAGTCACAGGAAAAGCCGCTAGACTTTTTTCGCATAATACAAACACATCTGTAACTATAATGTGATAGGCAACCTCGCATAACTTATCTGTAACTGTAGCACCCTCTTCATTCATTTTCCTTCACCGTGTATTCATATTAGGTCATTTAATTTTTTTACTTATTCTTTTTTATTTAAATTATATTTTATAAATTATTGGATTATGTACTTGAATAATTAATGCTAACTTGCATAGTAATTTCATTGGATTATGTACTTGAATAATTGGAAAAAATTGAAATTAAAAATAAAAGACAAACCTCAATTCCTTTGTTTTGGCTCGTGAGAACCCTCCACACCTCAATTCCCTTTCTTCTTCCCTTCTTTCTCTTCCTCAAGCAACACCCACCAATGCCGACCACTGTAAAAACTGATCTTCTTTCCTTCTGGCAACATCGATAAAGGCAGGGAACAATCAAATGGCATAAATGATTGTACTATGAACATTTTTCCCTCTCATTGATAGCGCGACGAGACAATATCTTCGGACTGCAATATTGAACATTTTCCAGCAATCAATTCAGGCGAAACAAGCACCAATCAACTTCCCTTTGCCCTAGCTTCATTTTTCAATCAATGATGTTCAAGTTGGTGGAATTTTCAGTTAAGGAGAAGGGAATGAATTAGAATAGTTATCATGAAATTAAATAAATTTTAATAATAATATTTTATCTTCTTCAATTGCGCAATTGAATGTACACCCACATTTTGTTAAATGGGATTTTAAGAGTTTAATAATTATACTTTTATAAAGTTTAAGTATCAAATAGGACGCTACAAATGACTTTTCATGCTAAGATAAGTAGTTAAATAATTACACTTTTTTAAAGTTTAGGTATCAAACGGGATGCAACTAAAGGTGAAGCTACCAAGTGACTTTTGGTAGAATCGGCCAAAATTTTAAAATGCACAAAAATTTTATTTAAACTTTTTAAAATTTTAAAAACTTCTTGTAATTTTATTCCTTTTTTTTTTCGAAATATTCTTTCATTTCATTTTCTAGTTGATCCAACCTCATTAATACCATCAATTACTTCAAAATATCATTTTTCATAGTGCATCAAAATGCTTAGTAATTTGATTAAATTGGATGGTTTTAATCATATACTCTCTCTTTACTATTACTAAATCTCATCACTATTTGATACTAGATTATTATCAAAATAAAATTATGGAAGTGTTAATAAATATGATAATATTGAATTTTTAACGGTAGATATATACAAGTTAAATAAAGTTAAAAATTTGATCGTTGAAAATTTAATAAAATTTTAATGATTTTAAAAATTTTGATCAATTCTGTCAAAATTAAAAAAATTAGATAAAATTATCAAAATACGATAAAATTTAACTTTTTTTTTTCAATAGGCGTTTTTAATAGATATAATTAAATTTATGTAAGCTTAAACTACCATTTATCATTTGTTATGCTCCATATATTAATGACAAGACAATAACTGTATTATTATTATTCTTAGTATTATTATTATTATTCTTATTATTATTATTATTTACCTCCATATTTTTGCTCTCTATATATGATTCTTTCCACGTAATTGCATCGATTGAAATTTCTATCATCATTTTGCTACTGATATAGTTTTTTATCAATATCAAACTATAAGACCAAATATTTATGTTAAATCTGTTTTATAATATTTAAGTTAAAAATTTTAAAAAATATATAAAAATCTTGCTTGAGCTTTAAAAAATAATGACAAATTAATTATTTGCATTAAAAAACTAAAATTTTGTTAAATAAAAATGGAAGTAGAATTTTTAAGTGGATAAAATTCATGAGTGGAACTCTTTGGCATCATATATGGAAAAGCTATTTTCAAACTCCGAAGATTCTTTTGAGGACCCAAGAAGTTGCTCTGCTCCTTCTGCTAATTAATTCATGAGTATAACTCTTTGGCATCATATGGGAAAAAAACTAACTCTGAAGACTTCTGTGAGGACCCAAGAAATTGCTCTGCTCCTTCTGTGTAAAAGTAGAAGCATTATCTGTATGTAAGTGACCTCTGCGTCACTGGTTGATCGTCTCTCTCTCCCTTTCTGTCAGCTCACAGAATGATTTGTAGTCGAAGGATCCTTTTTGCTGGATATGCAGCTCTTCTTTTTCTGGTGCTGATTCTCCAAGGTTGCAACGCTAGAACAAGCAACAACTGCACCACATCTTGTGGCAAAATCCACAACATTAGCTACCCTTTTGGATTGAAAACCGATCCTGAAAGCTGCGGCCACAGAGAGTATGAACTTACTTGTGAAAACAACCTTCCAATAGCATACTTGGATTCGGCAAAATATTACGTTGAGTCTATCAATTACAATAACTACACAATTCGAGTGATGGATGCCTGTGTCCAAAAGGATAATTGCTCCTCCATCCTCGCCATTCTTTGAATACATTCTATAACAGATATTGGGAAATTCCAAACTTGTTTACCACAAGTAGTCTCTTATGAGAACGTATACTATCAGATCTTAATTTTCGTGAACTGTGAAGATCCAGTACAGAGTTCTCCACTTTATGTGGATGCTTCTTCTTGCATCAATAATTCTGGTCATTGGTATGTAATGGTTGGGTCCACAAATTTATCGGATTTGGCGGACTCGTGCCTAATAGAGCAGATAGCTATGCAATCTATAATGCTGAAAGAAGTGAAGAACATTTCATATAAGGATCTTCACCGCATTATGTCATACGGATTGAGCTTTCATGGTTATACGGTTGCTGTGACAACTATAAGGAAAACCTCTGCAATACACCGGATTATTTCATAGACTATTGCCGTACTTATGGTAACGTCATTTTTTCATAGTCTTAAATTTGATACTCAATATTGATATTCGTATCAATTTAGATTGTGTTTGAGGTTGTGATATTGCAATTTAGAATCTTAATAGTTTTAAGGCTTATTTGATTTAACAAATAACGGTCGAAGCTCCGCTATTGTTAATTAGTGGCTAACGCTATAGCTAATCGCTTACAATCAATGATCATAATTAATTATCAAATATTTTTGCATAAATTAAATTATTTAAATTTTTTACATGTTAGTAAATAATTATCATTCTAATGTCTGAAATCAAATTAGTATATAAATATATTTTGAATCATTATTGGTTAAATATTGAATCACTTGAAAAATTATTATTTACAAAATACTTTAAATTGAACGAATAAAACCTTAGTCAATATCAAATAAAAAAAATAAAAAGAAACAAATATGATTCTTAAAAATGAAAAATAAAAAATATAAATATAAATGAAAAAAAAAACTGTAATTGCTGGGAGAAGGGCATGAAAGAGGAGTTTGGTGAATGAAGGAAAAAGGGGAAAAATTAATTCTTCGCATGCTTCATTTTTTCTCTCTCTTATATTTCCTTTTTTTTTATTTTTTATTTATTGATAACATTTACTCAGTTAATTACTGGATACTAACTGATATTTCTCTTTCTTAAATACGACGCAGAGGAGTACATTAAATACGACGCATTGGGTGAGGAATTGTTTTACTTTATTGCTCTGTTACCCTTTCAATACAATATGTTTAGTCTTGAGGTTTCACGTGTATTTGATTTATGATTCTATTTTCAAGGTTTATTTTTTCCTTTCTCGATGATAACTTATATAAGAAAAATATTTTTTATAAAAATATATTTTATTATTTAATTATAATATTAAATTAATAATAGATGTTTATTTTATATATATATAAATATTTTTATATTCTAATAAGATTGTCAAATTTTAAAAAATACCTTTTTATTTAAAAAAAAAAAGAATTTATTTTCTTTGAAAATGATTTAGTTTTTTATTTAACTAGAAAAATATTTTATTTACCTATTTTTTTAGTTCTCTAAACTCTGAAAAATGCAGTAAATATTTTTTAAGAAAATATTTTTCATAAAAAAAACCTAAGTATTCACTGCCTAATTTTGATTATTTTGGAGAATTTATATTTTAATAATTGTTTTGAATCATAAAGGAAAAGAAAAGAAAAGAAATTTTGTTATAATCTTAATATCCGCCAGCATGTATAATCTTTCAGATGACAAAA